>NW_010245706.1:49910-63631 GCF_000690775.1 Eurypyga helias
AGGAAGGATCATTCAGAAAACTGAAGTTGTGTCCAAACAAAGTAAGTAGGAAGAACTGTAAACTAAAGACTAAATCAAACCTCTAACCAGTCAAGCTGAAAGAGTTTATGGGATCAAAATCTCCACTAAACATTTTTTTGATCACATTAACAGAAACACCTGATGACCATACGAAATGGCTACTCAGAGGATAAAGGCTTTACAGGGAAGCTAGACTCATTTTTGGTACTGATGTGTGCTGTAAGTAAAACTGGGGCTATTGCCACACAGAAACCTTTTTCTTTTTTTTCGTGGGAAGAGAATGGAGATACCAGCAAAGGTCTGCCTACAACAGAAGAAACTGAGGAAGAAATAAGAGTACTAAAAGACAAAATGAACAGTAATAAACAGTAATAAGCAGCTTCTACCCAAATGCTCTGAAGGCTGAAAGAGCTGGATGTGTATGCCAGATCTCTTGTTCAAACAGCAAGCATGAGAGTGGTCTGACCAATGTGTTCTGCTTGTGTTTCCAACAGGCTTTTGACAAAATCCCACACTAAGGACTTAGACAGAAATGAAACAGCCACAACATAGAAAAGAGTTGCCACATGGCTCAATAACTGGCCAAGAAAGCGAAAAACTGAGGATAAGAACCAAGGCTGTTTCTTGCAATGGAGGAGAGGTCACCAGGTGAGTTTCACAGGGAGATTCATGCTGTTTAAAAAACATACCTGGAAATATGGGTGAACAATGACATGACAAAGTTTGGTGGTGATGTGAAGTTCTTCCAGGTAATAATGATGAGGGCCAGCCGTGAAGAATTGCTGAAGTGATTGAGTAATAAAATTTCCCAGATGAAATTCAGTGTAGATAAATGTAAAGTATATGTACCTTGGGAAAAACAAGCCTATTTCATGTAGAAGATGATGGGCTCTGAATTGACAATTACCACTGAAAAGCGAGACCTGGGGGTTATGATAAATAGTTCTTTGAAAACATCAGCTCAGTGCTTGGCAGCAGTCAAAAAAAAAAAAAAAGAAAAGGCAAATCAATTGTTAGGAATTTTTAGGGAAGGAACAGAGAACTAACAGAAAACATAATTATTATACTATATGAAGCCATGGTTCACCTGAATGTTAAAAATTATGTGTAATTCTAGCCATATCATTGCAAAAATGGTGTTTTAGAACTGGAAAAGGTGCAGAGAAGGGCAACAAGGTGACAAAAGCAATGAACAGCTGCAGCACAAAGGCTGTGACTTGATAGCCTTGAAAAGAGGCAACCTGACCAGAAATGTTGGTGGCCTACAGAATCACAACAACTAGTAAGAAGGTGGATGCAGTCTGACTGTCTGCTGTCTCTTGCAGTGCAAGAACATGTGAAAGGAATGGGGGAGAGAGGTTTAAAATGAGAAGAGGGAGTTCATGCAGTGGGTAAAGAGCCTTTGGAACTCTTTTCCCGAGGCTGTAAGGAACAGAAGTTCAAGGGAAACCAATGCTTACATGTGGAAGGCTGCTATGTTACGTAGCACAACCAATTCAGAAAATCTCCTGAGCTGAAAATATTTGGAGACTAATAGAGTATTTTAGGAGGAAAATATTATATGTGCTTGTGTTGGGTTTATTCTTCTCCAGTGTCTGCTGCTGACTACGGCCTCATCTGGATGAATCCTTGCTCTGAACTGGTATGACTGGTCGTGTGTGTGTGTGTGTGTGTGTGTTATCACAGGTAATTATATATGCTAATTTTTCACATCTAGACAGTTGTGACTTATATTGGTAAATTACCTCACGGCTTTTGAAGATGATCAAGTATCAAAGCAAGATTATAGTCTTATACTAAAGTAATACTATGGTATTTTGTAATTATTGACTCTTACTGACTGTTTTCCTATAAGCTGGCTTCTGATGATGAGATTCGGTGCTGGCTGTGAGAGTCGGGACAGAGTGGTGTCCTGACTGCAGTGACACTGTTTCAGTGGGCAGGTTCAGTTGGTGTTTCAACCATTCATTCATCCCCTTTCACAAGAAGTTCAAGGTCAGGTTCACTTCTTTTTGCCTAATGACAGCTGAAATTAAGAGACCTAATTAGCCTACAGTACAGGAGTTCTTTTATATTCAATAGCAGACCTTGTGCCTGCCTATCATTTTGCACTGTTAGACTCCTTTTGTGTTTATATTTGAATTGGTCACTGAAATATGTTTAGCATGGTTTCTTTGCCTTATATTGAGTTATTTCCTAAGCAGTGATTTCATCTGTGTAGTTTTAATATCTTTTCTTACCTGGAGAAGTATAGATTTAAAAAAATTGTGTTTGTGCATTCGCCTGAAACCATATTTCCGCCATTTGAGGTGTCATCTGTATTGTGTTTGAACTTGTCAACAATTCTTTTGCTAATGAATAGTATTGAAAAACACATATCAAATCGTTTCTCATACTTCTTGGTTTCCCTGCAGAGAATCAAAGTTAAAACTGCATATATTAGTATATTTTACATTTAGGTTGATTAGAAATGTTCTACAACATGATTTCATTTGAAAATGCTGACTGATCAAAAGTGTGATTTCTGCAAAAGTGTATGAGTGTTATAAATTTCTGTTTAGCTTCAAAACATGTTTTTAACTTTGTGATTTACAGGTGATTTTGTTTGGGGTTTTTTCTTTCATATAGAAATGTTCTGCAAATGAGGGATTCTGTGATTTGACCAGTTCTGTCTGAGCCACACCTGGCTGGGGGGGGGAGGAATAAAACCCTAAGGTAGTTTTTCCTGAGTGCTGTGAGTTTTAGGTGACTTAGAAAGACCATAAAGATGTTAATAATACAATTATAATTGGATTGATCCTAGATAAAGGATCAATATACGACTCTTCCTAAGAACTTTAACAATTCTATTACAGTTTCCCTTTGCCCAGTACTCCACTAAGGTGTTATCTGCCTGCCTTTTTTTTCTTTTAAACAACATTCAGACTCTGAACTATACCAATTTGACTACATATACACAGATTATTAGTCACTCTGGAAAGAAAACAGGTGCAAAGGAGCACACTGCCCTGAAGTCAGGCTCATTTGGCAGGTTTCATACCAACTTGATAGTAATTATGATCTCCATCAAGTGAGGCAGGGAGTGAATAAGAGAGTTAACACTGTGTGCTTTGGCTGTGAAAACCTTTTCAATTTGTGCTTTCAATTTCTGGGTTTCAGTGTTATTAAAATATTTATGTGGGTATATTTTAAAAGAAATAATTATCCTTTTCTCCGCACACACTATTTCTCTAATCTCTCAGAGACATTTCTCTCTGTTTGCTGTCCGCTTCCAAGAGATGGATGTTCTAGCCACCATATAGAGCAGGACCATAAATATCGTTTTCCAGCACTGGAACTGCACTTACCGTGTAGTGAAATCTATCATCTCACTCATATAAGATGCAATCTGTCTGCATCAGAAAATGACCCAGAACTTTCTACCCACAGTGACTGGATTCAATTATGGTTTTAATTTAAGAGATTTGATGCGTATATTCAGGTAATACAGGTCTTTCCATGTAGCTCATGTATGTATAAATTGCTCTTTCTCTTTGCTACGTATTACAGATTGTTGTTCGATTTATGTAACACTTGTTTTTTACCATTTCTAGTGCAACTCACTGGAGAGTTCCCAAAATATGTATGTGTAGGCTTTGTCCATACTCGCAGTAACTATCATGCCTGGACCTCATCTAAATTCTTATGAATTAGGTTAGATTAGTTCTTCTTTAACATCATTTTCTTATGGTGACCCACTGGCCACCAGAAAGAATGCAGCATTCTCAGGCAGTGAGATTCTCAGCCATAAGATATCTAGGGTGTTGTAATTATCAGGATAGAAGTGCTCGTAAAATCTTAGGATACAACTCTCCTATAAGCCTGAAAGTTATCTTATAAACTCTTAAGAGTAAAAGGTACCAAGAGAATAAATTTCACCACATTTCACATCCTTTTGCACTAGATTCAGTCAGGTCTGAAACTCCTGGTGAAGTTTTTACTGATGTTGGTTTTAATTATTATTTTTGAGATTGTCATGCATTACATAAGTCATGACCTTGGGTTTCTGTTGTAGGAAGCTTTTAATTAAAAGTTGAGTGTTTTCTAGATCCTACTAGTAGATCTCACATGCCTTGTTTCTTGTACCTTTTCAAGGCACTCCTCCTTGGAGAGAGGAGTAGTGGGAACAAGAGAGTAAGACCAATATTTCAGAATATTGGAGTCATGTCTCTGATCCAGTCAAGAGCATGAATGGGATAGATGACTTTGCAGCAATCTGGAGGGAAAATATGGACATGTTACAATAAGAGCTGTTGGAAAGCTCTAAATTTTGGCACCCATGATGAGCTGCCACGTGATTAAGAAATTAGGTTTGTGTTCCAGACTGCTCTAAAACTGAATGTGAACAGTTGCTGCAAATAGTAGTACTCCCAAATGTGTTTATTCTGAGCCTGTCTGTACAACAAGCTACTGTGTTATGTAGTGTGAACCTTGAACAAGCTGACTCAAGTACCAGAAAGAACCTAAATGTGGTAGATCCATGGGCCCTGCACACTTAACCACCTGTCTTGAAAAAGCCAGGTAAACATGGCTAAGGAGTTTTGATTCCCACATAACTAGGTTGCTTCCCTATTGAAGGCAGCTCACATAAACCTTACATGGTATCTCTCCACTCTGTGACACTCTGTGAAGGAGACATCTAATAGATGAAGCCTGACATAGCAAAGGACAAAATTTGGGCTCTGGCTGCCAGCTGCTTCTTCTTTCCTCATTGCGCATAGAGGGACAACAGTTACCCTGTGCTTACTTGCAGAGCAGACTGCAGGGAGGGAGAAGATTCCGGGGTGCTGCAAGTGACTCCCATTGGAGATGATAGCTCCACGCTTCCTTCCTCAGCCCTTGGCAAGTCCACATTCAACTGTTGCCATGACAGTTAGCTTTTCAGATATGAAAGGTTCTGCCATTTCATTCTGCTTCCTCGTGCCCGCAAAGTTTGGCAGGATCTTTCTAGAAAAAGCACTCTCATCACAATTCATGTACTACCTGTTGTGTGCTGCAGAAAGAAAGTGAGGAGGATGGAGGAAAGAAATAAATGGAAGCAAAACACATCCAATATTTCCAAACATCTTTAAAAAAAAACCCAAAACTGTAAAAATATCACAAAATTTGGCAACTCGGTGAACCTGGTGTTCATTTTTTTCGCAAGCTGGTTTGTGTTTTGTTTCATCTTCCTATCTGGGTTATCTTTTAACAGATTCAGCTGCCACTTTCTATATGAGTGAGAACATTTTTAGTATTATGGACCAGTCTGGCAAGAAGTGAGCAGTTGTGTGAGACCATCAGCAGGTGCGTTGGAGACAGCAGCAGTTTGGGAAGCCTGAAAGAGTGAATATGAGGTGAACAAAGGGGAATCAATGCTATAAAAAGCATAGTAAAAACCTTTCTGGTTGTAATAGGTACTGCTGGCACAACTGTGCTGTTGAGAGCTTTATTTGTTTTTCTATAATTCAACAGTTTCTGTTCTTTTGTATGTTATCCCTAAGTTTTAATGACAATTTTCTTTTTTTAATGCATTTGGAAGTACTCACCTTTGGATTGAGGTTGGAATTTTACCCATAGTTCCTGAAAGCTGATTAATTAACATATGTTTAGAAGCAAGGAGGGAGAGCAGGATGTCAGTTTTTAGAATCTCATAATAGAACTGGTTCAAAAGGTCACTGCAAAAAGGAGCATTTTCACAAGAACTACCCTGATCATGTAAAGTTTTCACATAAAAGTTCCCAATAGTCATATGTGCTAGGCATAAAAATGGATAAATGACATTGAATTAGTGGCAGTAAAGTAGTGGCTTATGAATATGAAGACGTTAGGCGAGGTATGGTTACATGAGCCACCTGCTCACCCAATACCTTTTAACACATTTGCCGGATTTAGTCTTAAGTATCAGGGTAACTCCGTACTGCAGAAGCCCCAGTGAATGCATTTGTATTAGCATCTTGTAGCAGAGAGACTTTAATCTGCCAGTTCCTAAAGATGAATACAACATTCTTCAAGAAACCGTGCTAGACCTGGTACTCTGGGTGAAATCCTGAAGTCAAGAGGAACATTTTCATTGTCCTTAACAAAGCCAGAATTTGTTGACTGATAACAACCAGAGAGAAAATGGAGAGTTGGAGTAGCCAAGTGATAGCTAATGAAGGGTACCCAAAAGGGTCAAGCTGAACAACACATCAGAAACAAGGGAAGAAGTGTCTTAGGCAATACCAAGTCTGATGTGCAGTTTATAATGCTGGTGTAGTCCTTTGGTATTCAGTGTGTCAGAGGAATCTATATTGCAGTGAAGTTGGGAAGAATACAGAACAAAAAAGGCACTCTAGAAATAGTTTTAAACAGAAGCTGGGACTCCAGTAGAATACAGTCAGGCTTTCCTGACGAGAAAAAGGTATATCAGAGATAAATAAGATGGGATTACAACAAAGATGAAAGTCACAGAAAGGAGAGTGAGGGGGAATGGTTCACCGTTCCCAAGGCAGACACACAACCTCAATTATATAACTCCTTTTACAACAGGTCATTAATTGCCCATTAAACATACATACGGTGGGAAGTAAATATTCGTGTTTTGGTGACCTGAGAATGCATATCACTGACTGAAAGGTTTTAGTTTCTAATGAAGGATTGACAGTATCATGTATAAGGAAAAAAAGTGTTTCAATCAGTCTGTTTTTACAGGTAACTCTTTTGCTATCCAGTGATATATAGATTCCTATTGACTTGGTCCTTTTATGGCTCTGTGAAATCATCCTGTTAAATGTATGGAGAAAAAAAGATATTGAACAATTTAACAAAATTCTCATCCATGCTAAAGAAGGTACTTAGAGGTGTGATTCTTAACATGAGGTAAGGTGTATCTGTGTCTACACTGTTTCATGCCATGTTACTTTCTAAGCATTGGGAAGATGAGGTGGGAGTCATGATATTGGAACTGCATACTTTACAGGTGAATTGTTTATTATAGATATATATATTTTTTAATTCTATTCCTGGTCTGAATGGACATAATTTCAATATAATAGAAAAGATTATAAAAATGAAATCACTGCAGTCTTAAGAGTATCCTGTCCTTTGATTTACTTGAAGAAGCATACTTATTCAAGTTGCTTCTTTGCAAGTCGAATATTTACCTTTTTTCTGTTCAGATGCTACCACCTTATGGTTGCATGCCATGGTGAAGACTAGGAGAGTATTCGGAATCAATGGAGACTATACTGAAGTAGAGTGTACTCCAAGGAAAGAGAGTAAAACTCTATAAAATTATATATAAATAGCATAAAATTCCTGGGAAAAATAACCTTTTGGGTGAACTCCTTTCCCTCTAGAAAAGGGGCTGAAATGAAAAGCTATGACCAAAATCTGCATTACATTTTATACCCTTTTCAATTGTCTCCAGAGAGAAGAGGCAGTCCAAGAGATCTTGAGGCCTGACTTCTAGAAATGGCATGCTGCCAGAGTCTGATGGAAAAAATTAAACGCTATCTGATATTGGTTCTATAACTAACAGGACTGTTCCCAGACTCCGGCAGCTTTTCATAAGCACACGAACACACACAAAGGAGAAAATTGTGATAAAGGGTTAATATGCTGGGTGAATACTTGTTTATATCTCTATATTGTTACCACCAGGGTGTTGATGAACACCTATTTATCCATAAGCCACTAATTTACTGCCACTTTGCCCATGGTGTTGGAGAACCTCGTTACTTTCCAGCATCTGATTGGGAGAAGCTGACCAGAATTTTAACAGAATCATTAGAGCACTACAGTGAGCTTCATGCTGCAGTGAACCATGTTCTGTCTGAGGATGCCATGCAGCACATGTAAGGTTCCTTACTTTCAGTAGGTATAATATGTGCTCTAGCAAAGATAATCATTGAAGTGCAAATTCATTTAAAGGTGACCTGCAAGAGTATTAAAAATAACCTCAGAGCTTGAGAGTTATATGCTGAGTGCCCCAAATGACCAGACTAAGCCAGACATTTAGCACAGTTTTAATATGAAATGTAACCATTTTTACTCCTAATGCTTCCAAGAAGTTTTCACCCACTGTGAATTGTTGGCTCCTTCTCAGTGTGACCCATGGGCCTGCTGCTGATCATGTAAAATCCACTGTAAAGCCCTGAGGCAGACTGTGGTTTGACCCAACAGGGTATTTTAAAACTCCTTATTACAATGTTTCAGTGGTTTCAAATATTTTACATTTTAAGTGGATAGGAAATGAAAGATATTTTAAAAAAAAAAAAATCTCTGCATGTTAGAAACCTACACAGAGCTTTAGGGAAGAGATTTATTTAATGCTGTTAAGCTAGCCCCATATTTTGCAAAGGGGTTGCATGATGGATGATCTATCATATGTTTAATATATTCCAAGGGATCATCTCATAGAGGAGCAGCTACTCCTATGCAGTTAGAATTTGCAGGTTTTGAAAATAAAATTAAAAGGGTAGATGGCGAGAGAGAATGAGATTTACATGTAAATTTGCAAAATCTTTTAGGGGAGTTTCTGAGGCATACCTTCCATGTTTCCAAATCTGACAAGCGTTTGATAAAGTAATTTTACTTCCCATTCCTATAAAGACTTCATTGTTGTGCCAGGGTGCCAACTTCAGCACCATTTCATAGAATCATAGAATCACAGAATGGTTTGGGTTGGAAAGGACCTTAAAGATCATCTAGTTCCAACCCTCCTGCCATGGGCAGGGACACCTTCCACTAGACCAGTTCCATTTCAATTATTTTAATAATTTATTAGATTATTTTCCCAACAAATTTGTTAGACAGTCACTATAACTTATTTAATTCAGAATTACTCATATAAGCAAGTGTTTCCGTGTTTATTTGTCAAAACAAAATACTCATTGCTTTTCCTGGGTGTTCACTTATTGCATTCCACATGGTTTAAACTGTAAAATGGCCTTGGTCAGATTTGTTTTATATGTCTTGTTTCACCCTGTTTCTCATGCAAATTTAAATTGATAGCAGCTTTGAATGGCTAGCAATGTCAACTCAAAATCTGCACCTCTCCATTCTCACAGGAAGATAAATTATTTCTGTTCATATTGGCTCCTTCCTTTCAGCTCCTCAAGCCTAAACTGACTTTAGTATAAATTTAAATAATATCTCTTATTACAAAAACCTTAGTGCATCCAAAAATTACCTGTTTATAGCATTCTCAGGAAAGTAATTAGATTTATCTCAGTACTAAAGTGAAAATGGTTACCCCCAAGAAATATGTACAGGCTTCATCCACTGGGACCCAGAGCAGAAAGCAAATTAGCTCTTTATCTTGTTTGGATTTTTGTTAATCAAGAAAAATGCACTTAATTACTCTGACAAGAAGCAGTGCATGTAGAAACTGAACTGAGCCTGGGGCCAGATGTCATGCAGTCTGAGATAGCATAAGTTTGTTGTGCTGCTTCTCTGTAAATAGAACAGAACCTCCTCAATTACAGTAGCTAGAAGAACTTGTTGTTTTATCCAAATAGGAATTTCAATAAGTCACATAAAACCCCCTTATTCTTTCATGTTTATTTTTTCTTAGCAACCTATAGCCTTTTTTTTTTTTTAATCTCAAAAATCACAGGAAGAACTGGGCAATAGGGAATCTCTTGTGGAGATTCAGCCAACACTGGTGCTAACCAGAAACAGAAACGGCGGTTATCCTCTAACTGTACTTGAAAGTAGTCTTACACCTGTTTACTGGGGGTGAAAGCAGAATAGCCCTGTTGCTTATCAACAGAGAAAGCCAGAAACGAAGTAGGTTAGCCTATAGGCAGAATGCTGCTGACAATTATCTTACTTTAGGTTCATGGTCGGGCAGAAAGTAGAGCTTTGTGATGATGCCTACACAGTTCTGATATTTCACATATTGCTTGCGGATAAATTACAGGAGACATTCTTCCTTCATAGTATTTTTACCAAGGATTACCACTGAGGAAAAAAAACAAAAATTAAATTCTGTGAGCAGGAAAACAAAGCCAGGTTTTCTATGGGTTTATGTCCCTGGGTTGTACTCCCATTTCAATTCCAGAATATATAATGAGTGGTAATTTCATACTGTAATACTGTAGCTTTCCTGTATCAGGGCACAGTAAGATAGCATCCTTTTTTTTATTTTCTTCTATTTATTTATTTAAATGCAGCCACATGGGGCTTGGGTTTTTCTTGAAACCTGGATGAGCTTAATGTCTGAGTGACCTTTCAACCTCTCAATTTTTACTGCAACTGCCTAGTGAAAATTACCAATTTTGAATCAACAGACAATCATGAAGTATGATTGAATGAGAATGGGAATGAAGCAAGTCAGTTTCCCTAAGGAAACTACGTTTAGAAAAGTTGAATTAACACAAAATGTAGAGCAGGACTCAGTTAAAACTTCCATCTAATTCCCACTGGCTGCTCTTGGAAAGACAGAAATTCAGATCAGTAGTTTGCACCTTGGATCAGTCTATGAAATTCTGACCCTGGAATACTGCTCTGTGAATTGTCTGTTTCATATGTAGACTGTTCTTTTGAGCGCTTTCCGTTGATGAGCAGTGTCAGAAAGCAAACAAAGAAGGCATCTCACCCCGTGTGTGTATTTTCATATCTGCTGGTTTCTTTTATCTTTTTCAGTCTTTACAAGGAATGCTGATTTAACTTTCACATTTATGTTGTTCAGGCCACAAAAAGCTGGCCAGCTATCCAAAGTTCAGATCAGCTTCAGCAACCCATTACGTAAGTTCCCAACACAGAGCAGGGGTCCATTCAAACAACGTGCAGCCCAGGCAGGAGATGAAAGCTGTGGTGCTGTGAGAACCACTCTGAGAGGCAGCAGACCCCGGTTCTTGGCTCTATAAAACTCTGCACGAGCTGGGAAATGTCTGCCTCACAGACAGGTGATACGGTACCAGCCAACTGACTAGGCGAAACCTGAATGCCTTAGAAACAATGTCTCCTGGCTCCTACTGAGTTCCTACTATCACAGTTTATCTGTAATTTAGGAAAGTAACATATAATCTTGCCAATTGTCTTTTAAAACTTGTCAGCTCCTTGTTTACACCATTTCGTGAAATAGATAATATTTCAAGGTTACTTGTGACTAGCTTTTGTTCTAAGATGACAGGCGATGTTGCTTCTAATTAACTCAGCATGTTCATCAGAGTCAAATTCTTCAAGTCTGTGGGATCTGCATTTCAGAGAAATTTAACCTCAAGTATGATGTAGTAACAGGTAGCTAACATTATCTAATCTATTGGAAATTCATTGATAATAATGGGAAATTTATCCCACTGACAAAATTAAAAAAATTACAACTTTCTCAAAGTATATGGTCAGTAAAACTGTAGTGGTATTAATAGATTTCTAAATGATTATTTTTACATGAATAAAAAGGCTCCTAAGACGTATCCTTTACTAGGGATATGCCCATAATTATAGAAAGTAAAGTAAGTATTTTACATTTACAGTGCATAATAAAATGTAGTCAGTGATGAAAGAATATTATATAGTGGTGTCCAGAGCATCAGACATGGAAGCTGCAGAGAAAAGATTTTCTAGTGTTCTCATCAGCAAAATTCTGTAATCGAAATGCTTACTCCTCTGTGTCTGATAGGTGGTTGTAGCTCTCACATGCTGAAGGCAGTACAGATCCAAGACTGATTTTCCTTTCCTCTTAGTGTATTTGTCTGTTTCTTAGTTTCATTTTAGAAACAGGTACATTCATGGTGTTTCTATTGAATCTCTTGCATATGAAATACAGCTCCTTCAAAATTTTCACTCAAAAAGCCCCAGACAACCAAAATGTCTTGTGTTGCATTTGAGAATTTCTAATGGACATAAGTGAAGCTTCCAAGGATTCTGGGCTCTTTCCCCTGAACCTGGTAATCACTCAACTTCTTGGCTTGAAATTATTTTGAAATTTTCAAAATATTTTCATTATCTCAGACCTGACTCCTCTGCCCTTCTTTTGGAAAGTTTGAAGATGAGCAATTTTTGTTAGTAAGCAAAATTTTTCTTTTTGATGAATAGAATCTCTCATGAAATCAAAAAATCAACCCTGATTGATTTTCCATCCTGCTTTAAACCTGCTCTAAATACAAGATAATGCCCTTTGTGAGTTTAAATGGTAGAGTTCAGGTCTATACATTTTCAGACAGGCTGAACATATTGTCAGATCTTCCTCTGTTTAATCTGAGGCCTTGGATTTGAGCTTTGACCACAGATGATTTAAAAAAAAAAAATCAGTGAAAATCTTAACAGCAAAAATCTAAAAATGTGAAGTAGCCTTACAGAAGACCTTTAAGCATGCTAGACACCATATCCTTTTGAGGGACTGTCAGATTCTCATATGCAACTACAGTGGGCCAGAAGAAGACTTGATCTGAGAAGACTAGATTGTCTGTGCATTTTAATCAAAAACTGCTCCCTCCTTTCTTTTCTTTCCCTGCTGAATTTTGTAGTGGACCTGCTCAGTGGAAGAGCAGGGTCAGGCTCTGTCCTGATAATAATTTATATTTATCCTCCTGTCTCTGAAATTTTAACTTCGATTTATGTGACTGCAAAGCTGATGATTTATGGGAAGCTTCCAGAAGTGGTTTTAATATGGTAATCTTCATGACAGGATAGCACTTTGTGAAGAGCCCCAACCTTAGAGAACAGAAGTGGAAGGTTGTGGTTGAAACTATTAGGGAAAGGCATTAGTCCTCAATAACAACAAAGAAATATCATAGGAAAGAAAACATCTTGTCCCGTTGTGCCCATTTTCTTATGTGCTTTCTGCTTCCAAAATATGGTTTTAATAATGAAAAAAATTAACATTTTTTTATCAGTGCTAACTTGGGATCAGCAAGAGCAGCTGAAAATGATCCTTGAATGGGCTGTATTTATGTCTCTCGTGCACACTGCTATATGATATGGATATCCAGAATTCCTATGATATCTGCATTCTCAAGGGAAAAACCAAACATCATCAACACTTGCAGATATACCCACAATACAGAGGCACCCATTAAAATTGTTCACTTACATGGTGGCCGTATCCTGGCACCTACATCACCCAAAATGTGAAAACACGGCTCCACTGATCGACAGTCCTGTGTAGCACAGGTACCCTCTCGGTATTCTCTGAGCCTGCTCTGATCGCTAGCTCTGAGTTTAAAACAGAATAACAAAGGTACTTCTCTATTTGACGGTTTCAGCAGGCAGGCATTGTAAGTATTGCATTATTTTTATCTAGAAACAAAAATATAAATTTGACTCGTTCACCCTATCATATGAAAAATCATTCAATCCTGGAGCTGAATCAGAAAAATGTTATTGTGTCAATAATTTGACTTACAAACTCAGTAATAGCTCTTTTTTTTGCAAATTGTATACAAATAATTATAGGTATAATACGTATCAACCCAAGTTTTACTTTACCTTTATAATCAAGGCGATTTTGATGCTTATTTCATCTTCTTTCTACCTCCCCCCTCCCCCAGACAGGAGTGTTTTACTGTTTTTCTTTCATTCTGCCTGGTTGTTGTCCACACGTTCTGCAATTCCTGCATTTTATTTAATGATCCTAGAGGAAAATATTTGTGATAGGAAGTAGTTCATTATTGTATAAGGGCAAACCATGCGGGTTTATAGCGTAATGAGCAAGCTGCTCCGCAAACAAGGGGCTCGCCCGGGGTTTCGGG
>NW_010245707.1:0-3734 GCF_000690775.1 Eurypyga helias
TGGTGCTGAGGAGAGAAATCAATGCAACCTTTGCTAGAATAAGGACTGTGGCATTGCAACTTGTCCATGTGGAAGTGTACCAGGTGCAGAAGGTGACTAAGAGAGAAGCCTGCAGGAATGAAAGGGAAGAGGCTAAGAATGAAGCGGATGAGCTTATTTCCCAGATCTAGTCCTTGCAACTGTTTTGTCCTCTAGCTTCAGTCATACCATGACAGTCACACAGTCTTCAACGTCTTCTGCGAGAAGCAGCAACCTGATCTCTATGACCCTTGTGATAGAGGAGAGTAATGATGTAAAACAATCACAGCAGGGAAGAGTTGGTTAAAAAATGAGGGAACTGTTTCTAGTATTAAGGTAATTAAGTACTGGAATAAATTCCCTATGGAGACTGTGAAAACTTCTTCCTTGGAAGTCTCAGGGCAATGTCTGAGGAAACCTTTTTGAGAAGTACCGTGGTGGACCTTGATCTGTCCTTGGACCAGGTGAATGGAGCCCATCGTCTTTGGGAACCTCCTCCAGCCTGACTCCTGTGACTCCAAGTGCGCAAACCTTGCTGCCTGGGGGGGGCTGTGTGGAAGACAGAAACCCATCCTGGAGATTGTGTGGGGAAACCCCTCCTGAGCAGGCAACGTACCCGGTGCAGTAGGCTCTCATGTGGTCACTTCTCACCTGTCCAAGGCAAGCAGGCAAGTCCAGTTGGAAATGATTCTTGGAGGTGTAACCAGCTCCCAGCCCTTCCTAGGGTTAGGAATATGTATGGAGAGCTGTACAGGCTTCTTGGTTTCCAGTCATCTTGAATTCAGTTTCCAGCATAGTTTACCTATGGCTGTGGTGGCCAGTAGCAGTCTATTTATGGAACGTAATAAAAGCTAGGGAGCTAACCTCTCACCACCCACTTTGCCCTCTTTTAGCAGGACAGCAAGGTGCTAAAAGACACCGGGCGTTTCTTACAAAGTGGACTTGCCCTTCTTGCTGTGTCCTTCCAGGTACAGACGGATCAGTTCCAAAGCGGGACGGCTTACTCAGGATGGCTGCTGGGCAACAGTCAATAAGCAGCCTTGGTTTGAACGCACACTCCAGAGATGCCCCCACTGACTCTATGTGAGCAATAAAATGCAACAGGCGGTGGTTTTTGAGGCAATAACAGCAGTCCTCGTGTGGTATAATGCACGGGACTGAGGGCTGAAGTGACTTCAGTCACTGGGGAACTGTAAATTGACTGCCTGCTATTAGGAGATGGACTTTGATTTAAGAAAAACCAACAAAGACAATTAAAACAGGTAGGCCTAACAATTTACTGAGCATTATTGACAGAAACATGATTGGCAGCCAGTGAGAAATCACTGTTTATGCAGAAGTATTGGTAAGATTTATATCGCATGAAGGTTAGGTCATAGTTATTGCATAAACAGGTGATACACTTGGTTGTGTAATGCCAAGGTATCTACCTAAGCAATGTCGTGGGCTATTTGTTAGATCTGAGACACTTTCATGTATGAAGTCCCTAGTCACAGTTCATAGGAACTCTTTTTGAAATAACCTTAAGATTATGGAATTGTGATAATCCAGGTGTGTTCTGTGCAACCACTCAAACAACAAAAAAAACCCTATTTTTTTCTTCCTCTTTGGGCCATTTAAGAAATGTAAATAAATATCTTAAATTTGATTTCTTTTTTCCACAGAGTGATTCTAGGATGCCTGACAGTCTCAAAGAAAGTAAACCTAAGCAGATTTCATACCCACGTAATGCAGCAGATTTAGTAGTAAAGATAATTCTATTTTGTGTGGAAGAAGCATAAAGAGGCAAAGGCAATGCCTTGCATGTGAGGCTGCTAAAATAGTTCAAAAGCTATGCATGATCCTGAGAAAAACAAGACAGCTTCACTGCCGTGCAAAGGGGCCTAAGGCAGGAGCAGTATTTGCTTCCAGCAGCTCATGCGGGAACGTGCCTGTGCCCAAGCTTTCCAAAAGGCCATAGGTGGGAAGGTGAACAAGAACAAACCTTTGCATCTGCATTGTCTGGTAAGAGGCAGAGATGGGTGGCACGGAGAACCGCATGGACCCGGGAGAAAGGCTTCTTGGCAGCAGAGAGCCAAGGAGCGGGCTTAGCTCACAACACAGGATTTTGCTCCTTAAACCTCTCTTCAGCACTGGAGAATGTTTCCTGGTTATCCAGCTGGGATAGCGATAACGCCATTCTTCGGTATACATGCCCCGATTTACTTTTATTTTCACTGACTCTCTGCTCTCATTTTGAAACTTCTTGATTTTCTTAAGCTCGAAGAGAGCTGCCAGCTGTCTTGGGACATCACCCTGAGCCACGGAAATCTGATTCATTAGCCTCCGAAGAGGGAGCTCAAACCCTGAAACCCTTTTCAGACTCTCAGTAAAAGACATGGATTAAGGGGGATCTCGGTTTCCATCTCCCAGAGAGCTGCCAAATTCCCTTCTCCGCTCCTCCGGTTCTTATGCCACTCTTCAACATCGTGCATTAAATAACATGACTAATATTTGTCATGTGTTACTGGTCCTTTTGGGCCTCTGTGGAGGGAGAAATATGTGCGTTGTTTTGACTGGGCTTTTCGATATAAATATATGTAACTGTATGTTAGAGATGGCAGGCAAGAACGCATGGGGTAGAGTGTGATTTGGGTCTGGAGCATTCTACTTCCAGAAAGCGTTTATTCCAGTCTGGGGCTAATTCCTAGAAAACCTTGTTTTACAGAACAAGTCTGTCTTTACTGTCGAATGATCTTAAGGCTGTAGCAGCAAGTGGTGAGGCCCAGCGGGAGCAGATCTTGGAGCAAGACGATGCTGAGAACCCGCTGGCCATGTTTGGTGGCTTTTTATTCTGGTGCCGTGGGAGCACACACTTTACCGGGGCATCAGGGGTTTTCCTGGGATGAGGACATTGCTTGGCGCATCTAGTCTTCCTATTTCCTTACCCTGCTGATGAGAGAAGCAGTAATACCACTAGCAGTGTATGCAGCACCACAAATACTTTCTATATTGCAGTCTCTTCTCTGGCGAACGTATGGGCACTGACCTCTCTCTCCGTGGCACTCACGAACCAGAGTATGTCTTAATGCCCCTCCTGTGCAAATTATTTTTGTTAATTCAGCATGTCTCTAATAATCCGTCTCTATAATTTGGTTTTCTCCATTCATTGATTGCCCCAAATATGATTTTGCAATGCGAAGATCCCCTAGTCATAACTACAGAAATGACAGGCAGTACTTTTTGTAATCTCCATATTTGACGCATGAAAGAGGGCTAAATTCCTGTTTGAATAAACAACATAATAAGGTTATTGAGAATAAGACCATTACTATATAAAATTATGTCTAAGTGGCAGATATAATTAACATTGGATTGTAATTACACTAATTACAAGTCACATTAAGATACTCCAGTAATGACAAAGTGAGCACCCTATAATTGAATGGAATAAGCAGGGAAACATGCTGCTCACACTAATTACCTAAATGAGCTAATATGTCTTCAGAGTGACAGTCATACTCAGTGTTATTACACAGGCAAGACAATTTTGTAAGTTAAAAAAAATTCTAATTTCCTTCCTTCCTTCTCTTCAGGACCCATTTCAAATCATCAGCAGCTTCAGAATTTCTCTCTTGAGCCAAAAATAGAGAGATCCCACAGTTTCGGCCTTTTCTAATTTTGTTGGGCAAAGTACAATTTTCAGGGTTACACTGTGGTTTTGACGTATTCCTGCT
>NW_010245707.1:3765-38834 GCF_000690775.1 Eurypyga helias
AAAGTAAAATTTGGCTGCTTCTGTGTTTATCGGTAGGCTCCTTTGAAAAGCCAGTCCACTGTGATTTTTTTCACTTGTCTAAATTCGAAACAAACAAAATAATGTAACTTAAGCTCAGTGTGCTCTACGGCATAAAACACACTTATTTTGTTGGCTCCAGAGTAACAAATATGGCTTATAACAGTCTGGCTCCAGTTGTGCCCTTGAGAGTGGTAAAATTTGAATTATTCAAGGCAATTAGTGGGAGCATTGCAGTGGAACTCAAATTTCAACTTGAGCTTCTAAGAATAAAAACTAATATAAGAATAGGAATTCTACATATTGTGGAAAAAATGCACATTACTTTTTGCTTTAAACACCTCCAGCTGTCTGGGGCTCTGAGTTGAGAGGAAAAAATAACATAACGCACACTTTAACAATCTAAAATAGTTTGCTAAGAATTAAAAAATAGAGCCAATGCACTTCATTGGATTGTCTGTGCTTCAAACTTATCTGAAAGATTTATTATTATTAATTTTACTTTATGTGTGGTTTGATTCTCAGGGACCCAGAGTACCAGCGATTCCCCGTCTTTTGGTGATAGCCAAAAATCTGAAGCATATGGTTTCTTAGCAATATTTCTGACTGTTGTTGTTTATTTTTATCCCAGTGCGTAGGAGGTTCACTCACAGAGCAATTCCGCGCCAGCACTTTGATGAACTCTTTTCCTGTCACCAGGAACGCCATGAGGTTTCAGGAAGCATTTGAGAGGATGAGGAGGTAGTTGAGTGGGTTGGTGTCCTCAAATGTAAAGATGCGTCAAAGCTGCTTAAGGAAAATGTAATGTAGGGGGTGTCTTGGAGGCCCATCCTCCTCTATAGAACATGGAGATGAGAAAAAAAGGTGATGGAGCTTTGGAAGCTAAGGTCGGGAAAAAAACGCTATCAAGGAAATTAGGCAATCGGTGGTTTAAAAAAAGATGAAGTCATGGGTTTTGAGTTGAAGAAGAAGTAGGAGATTTGCAATGTTCCTGTCCTTGGAATGTGGTTCTTCAGCGGAGCAGAGTAAGTCCATGGGGAGGAAAATAGGGGGAGGCAATCTGAGAGAGAGTTAGGGGGAAGGGTCACCAAGGAGGCATGGCAAAGCAGCTCCAGAGAACTCAGAAATAAGATGTAAAATGGAGAAGAAAGGAGAAGAGATGAGGAAGGGCAATGGGAAGAGCATGGGAAGCATCAGGTGTTTTTAAGGTGATAAATACATGTTGGTACCAAGAGGGGAAAGGAGAACAAAATGTTAAGGGAATTTGTGAGAAAGGAGAGTGATCAGGAGGAGGATTAGTGCTGGGGCTCGAATGGGACAGAGACAGCAAGAGAATGAGTGTTCAAGGAGGAGAAGGAAACATATTTCTGTCTCATGGCCTTAATGAGACTATACAGAATTAGCTCAGACACAGACAACTGTGTTCTAGACAGTGAAAATTTTATTTGGCTTACAAAGAATCTCCAGTGAGATTCAAAAGCAGTTCAGGAACCCCTGAGCTGTCCTTTGTTGTTTTTATAGGTTAGAAAAGGAAATAAAGGATAAAGTCCTAGGTCTGCACCTGGAATCCACCTGGGACCTGTGTTGCCTTATTCCCAATGGCACAGATTCATTTAGGGGCTTAATTAATTATTTACACGTGAAAACCCTTCCTTGTGAAAGGTGGAAAAGTCAAAGTTGACGACAAGCTAGCTATCCACAGTACCTATGATTTTGGCTGATCACATGTGATAACATACAGAATAAAAGAAATAAGATAATATCTGAATTTGTACTAGCAGTTGGGCTGATTCGTTAATCTGCAGGCACGATGCAGGTATGTGTTTTACAAGTGTCTAGCAAAATGAGATTGCTTTTATTAATTAATTCCTTATTTGAACAAATAAATGAAAACTTGTTGCCCAAATGTGTAAGTACATTTAAAAAAAACCCCTTCCAGTAACCAAGTTTTTTGATTGAAAGCATTACCCATAAAAAGTTACCTGAGAATTTAAGTTCCAGAGAAAATTGTGATTTAAATTCGCAAAACCATCAAATGAATAATTTTAACAGATTCTCAGCTCTTCTTAAACAGATGACTGTGTGTTTGCAACTGAATGTTTGATAAATGAAAAGAGACAAAATGTTCTACTTTTCAGCACATTTTTATCCACAGCTGGTGCACAGACTGAGCCTGAGTGTATGTTAGCTTTAGCCGTGATTTTTCAAGTTGAGGTTTACTATATTTAGCTCTACATATATTTAGCATTGATGGAAGTAAATTTTTTAACTTTGGAAAATGTTGCTGAGCTGGACTTTGGTCCGGATTAAAAATCCCGGCGGTGATTCTGGATCCCACATCCGTGATGTCGAGAATTACTGGCCCTAGGCACCCCAGCCAAACCCTGCGCGAGGTTGACATCACTCCTGAGGGCAGCGTGAGCAGTCGTGAGACACAGGTCTTCCGTTCCCGAACACGTGCACAGAATCCTACTCCCAGATACATCCCGTGGTAGGCTTCCTGCTCTACGGTATTTGTGACAGAAGGTAAGTAACCATTTCTTAGGATCGTATGGTATGTTTGAGGCGTATCTTGCACATTTGGCAAATTAAAGGTACCCGGGGATTTGTTTAAACATTTTTAATAATAGTTAATGTGTTAGAAAGTATTTAACTTGGCAGAAACTTTTAGTGTATGGTTTCATAAACGGCTGTTTGCCTAACTAATATGATAATAAAAAGGCAATTTCATATTCCCATTCCTATTCAGTAGGTGTGACTCCGCTTCCACACCTGCTGAAACACTCCTTGAGTCATCACAGGAATTACAAACATGCTTAATTTCATGTAGATGCTTTATATATTCCCTGTTAAACGTATCCTTAACTTTTACAGAATTAATTGCTAGATACGTTCTTCTAATCACTTTCCGTGTGGCTGTGCAGAAGTTTTTCAGTGTACCACTTGCATTTCCACCTGTAAAACGGGGTGAAACGGCATTGTCTAACTACCGATTGTGCTCTAGTGTTGGTGTTGATGTTGGTAGCTATTCTCCATTTGCTAAATGCTATGCAAGTTCTAGCTTATGAAAACGGTACGGTAAAGCTGTTCAGTAAACACGTTATTTGAAGGATTATAAAGTAAACAGCTCAAGGCTCTCACCGCACTAATCGAAACACGAAAGTTAATTTACTTGTTATTTAGAATAACGGTTCATTCAGATCGACAAAAACATAGTTCACAGCCACTCAAGGTAAATTATAATCACTGAAAAAAAGAGTAATTTATTCCAGTTTGATTGTATCAGCGTAATACTGCTGGACTGGCTAGGGAAATTGAAGGCTCTGTAGCACATCCACCGTAGCTGTCTCTGCCAAACCCCTTGAGCAAAGGTGTTAGCGTTGCCCTGGGCTGTGGCAGCGTTTACTGTAGGGACAACCACCCTTCAATCAGCGCACTGTCTTTCTGCTAACACATCGCTCTGTTTTCTTGTCCCTGGGGCAGGCGTAATGTGCCTTATCTATAATGGCACCTTTTGGATTGTACAAATACAGGGAAATTCTTCATGGTTGGTGCATGTTCACAGAACTGCTTTCAGCTGGGCTACTGTGCGGTCTTCTTGAGCAGCGTGCGGTACGGTTCTCGCACATCACAGAATCCCAGACTGGTTTGGGTTGGAAGGGATCTTAAAGATCATCTAGTTCCAACCCCCCTGCCATGGGCAGGGACACCTTCCACTAGACCAGGTTGCTCCAAGCCTCATCCAGCCTGGCCTTGGACACTCCCAGGGATGGGGCATCCACAGCTTCTCTGGGCAACCTGTTCCAGTGCCTCCCCCACCCTCTCCGGGAAGAATTTCTTCCTGATATCTAATCTAAACCTCCCCACTTTCAATTTAAACCCATTACCCCTTGTCCTGTCACTACAGGCCCTTGTAATCCTCACACTAGCTGCAGTATGTGTCTTATTTTAGGCTGCAGCAAGCAACACGGGACAGGTGAAAGTCTAGTGAGGGAAGTAAGGGATCTGAAACTGGTCAACCTCTTGCTTCACTGGAGGCGTGAAGTAAGGTGATGATGGCCGCAGTTTTTGCTGTGGAGGAGACCTGCATCTCAATTAGATGTGGTAATATAAATAATAATCCTCTCAGTTTACTCTGTAATTAAATATATTTGGTGAGTCACTTCTTTCACATGATGCAAATATTTACAGCTTGTAAAGAATATGATATCCAGTCAAGAAACAGACTTTTCTGGTTAGCGTGGAAAAGGCTAGACATCCGAGAACGAGAAACCAGGCAGATCGTATTTGCTTAGGAGAACAGAAAGACTTTGACGGTACGAAATGTCCTCCAAAGCCAACCCAAATCCTTGCTTTGAGAAACCCAGCTTTTGTGCAGACTTTTATTAGAGAAGGTGCTGACTCTCTAACCCTCCGTGAGGTGAAAAAAATGCACACAAGTATTGGGCATCTGGACTCGGGCGCTTTGCATTGCCGCGTGTTAGTCCCTCTTCAGCGCTGTCGGTCCTGAAATTCCGCTCCCCAGCCAAACAGGAGTTTACTATTGCGCTGCTGATGGACGTGTGGTCCTGCGAGAGGAGCAGATCTCCTGTCCTTTGCATTCCCTGATCCCACAGCCTACCCGTCAGCGGGGTTATCCGCCGTCGCTCCCCTCCACCGGCATCAGCTTTGCATGTATTGAAGAGGAGGAGGGAGAAAAGATGAATTTGGTTATAGCTCGCTGAAGTGCAGAATGAAATGATGTGCCTCCCTCCTTTCAGAGCCGGCACGGCTCGTGATTTATTTTGAAGAAATCTTGTTCAGGTTTTAGGGTAAGCAAAGAGGATCCACCTGGTGATTTTACAGGGCAGTTATTGACCAGTTTAATGATGTATTGAGTACCAGTCTAATGCAGTAATTCTAAGTTTTACACTTTTTGTAAAAATGTGACTGCATGATTAGAATATCAAGCCTGATAACTCAGGCATCCAGGAAGCGGTGACCAAATTAGTTCCCTAAATACTTACCAGCTTATTCAGATCTCTCTTGAGGAGTTCGAAGCGTTTCTGCCCGGGCTGAAGTTGCTTCTTCGTAAGCTTAAGTGTCGGAGACAGACAGGAATCCTACTTTTGCAATTCCTTCTCAATCTGGAATTGCAATTAATCTTTTCTTCCCATCCCCACCCTATACAACAGTTGGTCTGACTAGTGCCAGTCGTTTATTACTGCAATTCATTTATATAAATTACTTCCTGTTTATTTTAATGTAAATCAACTAGGAATAGAAATATTCCCAATGTGGTTTGTCTTTTGTAACTATTTAATGTAGGAATGCTACAATATTATAAAACCTGAAACATGCTAAAATGACTTCATTTTTGCACCATATCTGTGTGTAATGAATCAGTAGACGTACGATCAGCAATTTGGGATGAAAATATATGCTTTGCCAAATTAAGAGATTAGGAAAAGTCTATATGAGCTAAAAACATCAAGCCTGTTGCCAAACAGTAATTGTCAGTTCTGCTTTTAATAAAAAGAGTTAATTTGCAGAAAATAGGAGGAAAACTGAAAAGAAAATGTTTTAAAAAATAGAAAAAACTGTATAATCTTGCTTATTAGAAACAGTTATTAAAACTTTACAAATTATAAACTGAAAAAAATGAGCTGAGATGAATCATGCTGTAGATGAGCATATGAAGGGAAGGATGTTTATGCTCTTTTTGTGCATATGGCTGTCTGAAATGAATGTAGCTGTTACCAACCATCAGACTTAGACTTAAGGGGATGGTCAGGGGTTTATGTGTTTTCTTATTCAACTTTTCTTGTGGAAATGAAATGTTTTAATCCTTAAACCCATCATTTTCATGTGAAAAAGATGGGTTTAAGGCTTGAAATACTGCAAATCCTTGAGAAGGATGGGCTGAGGAAGGAAATCCCTGAAGATGTCTTTTGGGAATGTGCTCCCCAAGCAGTCCATTGACTGTTATGTTTGTTTTGCCATCCAAAAATAGAGTTCATATATCTTGCACCAAAGCTGGAGGACTTCAGGAGTGCATGAGGTGCCAGGTTGTCTAGAACGGAATTTGTTGCATCTTTTCATTGTCTTCTTGAATCTGGGGCTGATTGCTGACTTCCTTTCTGTAAAACTGCTAGTAGAATATGTGTTTGAGGCACATCTTGGTTTTCAGTGACTGAAGACTTCAATTTTTCCTATTATTTCACATTTCCGTTTCTACTCTCCTGAAATTCTGTAGAAGCCTGACATTTTAGCAGTACATCAATACTGCTTCTTGCCTATTCTTTTCCTTCCAGTTTCCTCCTGGACTAGAAGGATGGAATTAAATCAACATAAAGCTTTGGCCCTTCTGGAATGAACTCTGGCTACTGGTCTGTTTTGCAGAGTCATTTCAGGCAGTGACTTGAATTTGGTACAGATGTTGAGAGCCCAAGTCTTGAAAGCTGTTTAAATGGCTTTAGTAATAAACAAGGCAATGTAGAATCATAGAATTACAGACTGGTTTGGGTTGGAAGGGACCTTAAAGATCATCTAGTTCCAACCCCCCTGCCATGGGCAGGGACACCTTGCCCTAGACCAGGTTGCTCAAAGCCACATCCAGCCTGGCCTTGAAGACATCCAGGGATGGGGCATCCACAACATCTCTGGGCAACCTGCTCCAGTGCCTCACCACCCTCTCCGGGAAGAATTTCTTCCTGATATCTAATCTAACCCTCCCTGATTTCAATTTATACCCATTACCCCTTGTCCTATCACTACAGGTTCTTGTAAAAAGTCCTCTCCCAGTACCCTTGTAGCCCCTTCAGATACTGAAAAGCTGCAATGAGGTCTCCTCGGAGCCTCCTCTTCTCCAGGCTGAACAAGCCCAGTTCTCGCAGCCTTTCGTCATAGCAGAGGTGCTCCAGCCCTCTGAGCATCTTTGTGGCCTCCTCTGGACTCGCTCCAAGTGGTCAATATCCTTCTGATATTGAGGGCTCCACAGCTGCAGTAATGTGTAACACATAATACCATATTTGAGTGATTTCTGTTATTCTAAAACTTATATTTAAAGGCACAGAAGGGTTTTGTGATGCGGCCAAGCTACCAGCTAAGGAGTTTTTCAAGTCAGTTCCTGCCTATTCCTGTAACACAGTGATTTCCTGGTGCGGGCTGTTTGGGTAAATTTATAACTTAGTGATACGTTTTTCCTTGCTGGCCACACGGGAAACTTTTTGCAGATGGCTGCCGCCTCCCAGGCCATGGTGATGGGTTGCTGGTTCTGTAGCACAAATCAGTATTTGGATGTTTCTGGCTACTTACTTCTCACTTCCTAAAATTCCTCTCTACTGAAAATTTTAAAATTTGGTTTCTGTAATTTATACCATTTCTGAGGCTCATGTCAGAACTGTGTCTAGTTTCCTTGCTAAATCCAGAAGCTGGATTTGTATTACTAAACTAGAAATAGGATTTTTATTGAATGAGGCTGTAGCTGATATATATTGTGACCTTATTCCAGGATCCTGGTCAATCTGTACTCAAAAGGGTAGGTTTCAGAAACTAAAGTACTTTTGGGATAGGGACTGTCAAAGACGGCTCTGTCAAAGAAATCCAGCATTAGTCTAATGAAATGGGACTATAAATTATGTCAGTGTGAAGTGAAACACTAGTAGTTCTGCTGCATAAAATGGGTCTGGCAGCATCTTCCTTGCTGCCATGTGATACAGTTTCTTAATTACAACCACAGCTGAAATGAGTCGTCTTTGGGAATTGGAATGAGTTCATATAAGCACTTACATTATCAGGAAATATAAATAGTTTATTTATTCATAGGGCAGCTACCATCTTCCTACTATAGGTTTTTGATCGACACTTGTGCTGTCTCAATCCACTCAGAATTCAAAACCATTATTTTTGTGCAAGAACTTTATGGCAGAACCACTATAATTTAATTTAGTATAATGTCTTTAAAACAATGATGTTTGTTTTTTAAATGAATATTTTATATGTTGTGTTTAATTAAAATAAAAGTCTGCTACTGATCTAGGAAACGCAAAACAGACTTGAGTTCGTATTTATGAAGTGTAACAATATTGGCAAGAAACAACTTATCTTGTTTATGAGACATGCCTCCCATTACCGCTACAGATTGCAGACGTTTTATTGCTGAGCTTTACATGGTTTACAATTCAACAAATGTAGCGAAACTGTCATCATGAAGATAAGCCTGTAAATGTAGGTTTGGAGGATTTTGTTTTTAAGGATAGTATTTACAGATCAAAATGTGTTTCCGGTAACTCTGCAGTCTGGAAGAGTTCTTGCTTTTAAATCCCTGCAAAGACAGAGAAGTCCCTGGGAACACACTTTCAAGGACAAAAGGGAAACAGGTGAATATTTCACACCTATTTCCAAGTTACATATGAATGACAAAGCTTGGCTTGTCTCTAGAAAGGGCGTTAATGGGCTTGAGAAGACTTGAAAAAATGAAAAGAATTGAAAAGTATTGTCCTTGAATATTGAAATTCTTGGCTTTGCCCTGTGATCAGCAGGGCTGCAAACTGTGGCCATCCCTCTGCTATGAGGAGCATCATATTGAGAGCTGAGCTCGTGCTGCACCCCTCCGTGGCTTTCACAATACTTTGCTCCAATTACTGAAAGCACACCCCAAGTATGACTCAAAACTTTAATATTTTTCATTAGAACATCTGACGACATTAAGCATCTCCTATATCCAGCCATTTAGTTGTGTATGCTTCCAGGATACTCACTGGCGTGGAGGATCTGTACTTCAGTAATAATAACAGCAAGGCAAGCTGAACACTCTGCGGCGAGAAGAGGTGATTAATTAACGCAAGATCCTTGCGATGCCAGCAGGTCTTACCCATTTTTCATGTGAGAAAAGGTGCGTTGGGCAGCGACGTGGATGTGCCACGCCGGTACTGTGCAGCGTGGGAAGAAGGGTGACTAAAACTGATGGCGTTTTCCTTCCAGACGGGGTGCGCACTAAGTGCTTGGTGGTTGTTAGATGCTACAAAACTGCTCAGATCACGCGGTTTTAGGGGTAGGTTTTTCGAAAAGATTTGTTTTGTTGCTTCATATCCGCATTCATTCAGCGGAGTCAAAGTAATTAGGAAGAAAACAGAACAGGGACCAGCAGCAAAGTGGTACAAACCTCGGAGCACTCTGGACTGTTTTTTGGGACCTCCTGCCTGTCTTCCCTGCACCCTGTCATCCTGAGCCTGTTCCATGCTGCCAAATTCCTTGTGTGGTTTTTCAGACGACTCAAAATCCAGAGATTCATTATCCTCTGACTTACTCATTTTTCACATAACAATATTTTGACCAGTTTAATCATCTGCATGGAGAGTGTGGAAGTCTTGGCAGCTACTTGGCATGCTAAGATAGATTCCCAAAAAGACCAGATATGCTTCTGAAATGTTGGAGAAGTGATGATACATAATTTGCTTATTAATCATATAGGAGAACAGACATATTACTGTCTCTGCTGCTCACATACCTCTCTCCCTCTCTCCAAATTCTTTCTTGTCTGAATACCTGAATCCCTTAGGATAGAAACCTATGCTTTGTTGCCTCATGTTTATTTGGCTCCATGTCCTCTTTAGAAAAGCAAAATGAGTTGCTTAAATGTTTTCTTAGTTATTCCATGTTTTTGTGGTCTCTAAGAAAGTTCTGTCATTATATTTTCCAAATTTATATGACTTTAAGTCTGAACAGTGTCTTAGATGCGTAAGTAGTCAACAGCTTTTTAGGTGCTGCACACACTAGACCCATTTTTTCCTTGTTCCCTTTTAAAAATAGTGAACTGTGCGCTCAAGAAACTTACGTGACCTTTTTCTTCCTTCGTCATTGTAATGGTGAGGTTCTGTTAACATTTCATACCTTAACTTTAGGGTATTTTTGCTGAACTAAATAGGACTTCTTTAGAGAGTTGGAGTCTTCTTGGTGGCAAATCTATGAGAAGTTGAGCTGGTATTAGACAAAGTCAAATGCCTTTTCCATGTGAAACTGGGGGCGGTGTGAAATAACACAACATGTAGAAAGCTAGATGTTATGTGTTCTCCGGTGTCTACACAGACAGACAAGTATCGGTGCAGAAAGTGATTATTCCAACATATTTCATATCCATATGTTTATTCCTCCTTTCTTACAAGATGGCAGCTTGCACATAATGAAAAAATGTGCCATGGGCTTAGATCGGTTGCTGTGTAAAAGCAGCAAGGTTCTCGGAGTGATCTTAATCTTGGCCTGTATCAGAGCTGAACGCGCTTCTGCTGCGCTTCTTACAGAATCTTCAGCGTTGGGCGTAGCAGATTTCGAAGAAGTTCCTGGAGCAGGATTCTGGAGTAGGGACAGACAGGTGGGTCATTGCATCCGACTGGAAAACAGAAGGGAAGAAAGGAGATCGGACTGTTGCAATGACTGAGAGCCGTTGTCTTATTTCCATCTTCCTGACTAGTTGCTCACTGAACTAGGTAGGAAAGTACAAAGTGGTGCAGTTCTGTGCTGAGATCTGTAGCCTGTCCTAGCCTGGCTCAAACTGGTACCAGTGAATGCAAATGCAATGGAGTTATTGAACGTGTTTTTAGACATAGATAGGGCAGAGTTAGTGGGCTTTTGTAGGGGCATTTAGTGAATATATGAGTTAATATAGGTATTAGTTATCATTACGTAAAAGCTCTATTTGTTAAGTATTATCCATTGTACTACAAAACTTTTTTTTTTTTTTAAGTTTACAGTAGGCTGTAATATAACTTATTGGTTATAATATAACTCATTGGTAGTTTATCATGTAACCTACTGGTATAACATAAGGTAGGTAGGTTATAACGGAACCTGCTGCAAAGACTGAAAGCCTTAATGATCACTTAAGAATTTAATATGCTAGATGTTTACTTTTTGGGTGAGGATGTGCTTGAAATTTAGGAATATTTAGATATTATCTTAAATATTGCAATTAATTGAAGCAACTGGGCTTTATTCTCATTCCTTTGAGTAGCAGATAGACATTTGAAAGTCACTTTTGTAAGCATTACAGTCAATCAGCTTAAACAATTCAGTGAACATTTCTTTATTATTCACATTCAAAAAGTTCTCTCAGTTAGGATACGGATACGTGACACACTTAATGCTCATTTAGAATACTCCACCACCACTTCAAATGAATACTGTACAGTGCTGAAAGGTTTGTGATGCCACGGAGGTTTACTGGAGGTAAGAAGGGCCCTCTGGTCACTTGGGCATGGTGCTTGTTTGCTCTTGCCGGTGGGAAGTTTCCCCAAAGACGGCTGTTCGGGATCGACCCCTGCAAAGGAGCAGGATATGGCCCATCCAGGCTCCCGTGACATGTCCCAGGAAGCCAGTCCAATTGAGCGCAACTCCTGCTCGCACAAGGATGTTGTCTCTGCAAAAGGACTGCATTTGGATACGACTGCCTTGCTCCCCTTCACTCGGGGTCCCAACACCAGACAGGGTTTGGACCAGAGCAGAGCACGGGTTTATTTAACAAACTTCAGCAAAAATTCAGGGGAGAATTTCAAAGCTCGTGTTTGTTGCAAGATTTTACAAAAGAAACCGTTCAGTCCCGGTTAATTTGTAAGAAGTTGCTTCTTTGATTATTTCCCTAATATCTTACCTGGACTCCATTTTTCTGTTGCAATCCTGAACCCTCTCCCATCAGCCAGATAGAAAATATTCCTCCAAATTGCAGTAATTTCCCATGGCCTTCACTTTTTTTTTTCAGTGCAAATTTATCATTTATATTTCATTTTACTCCTGTTTTGTGTTTATTTTTTTTAAGGAAATGCACCCTCTTCCCCTGTTTGGAGATGTTTCTGAACCTGTTTTGAGGTTCGGAGTCCTCTGGAGATCGTGCAACAGACGTCAGTAATCGTGTAAGGGTTGGCTAAGCAGTGCATGCTCAGATTTTGGAGCTCTCACCTGCAGCAGCTTTGGACACGTTATTTATTGCCAGGTCCAGGAGCACAGCACAGTGTCCAGCTACGTCTCGGATCTGAAGCCCATTAAGTTTGGCGGTGGAAGCTTTTTTCTTCTAATGTAGCTCTAATCTCCCCTCTGGACGACTCGTTTTTCGAGGAGCTTTTTTCCCCCTTCCCTCATTTTCTCCACTTCTAGTTCCTTCACTAAGTTTTCTCCCTGGCTTTAACCTGGGGTTTTTATCCTGTTCTGCTCCCCAGTTTCCCAGGTCGGACTGCTCCCCCTCCCTCCTCGCCTTCCCCCCCGCTGACCCCACGGCTCCAGAGAGCGAACTCGCCAGCCGCAAAACCCATTTCCACCATCTGTCCTTCAAGTGCGGCTCCTGCCGGGGTGAGTTTTTTGTGACATTAAAGGCATTGGAGAGACCTATTTTAATTTCTAGTCTCAATCCATCTGAAGATGCCTCGCTTTTATGTTGGCTGCTACAAGTGCAGGAGCAAAAAAGCTTTTACATAGAAAAGATTTAGAAGAAAGGTCTCAGAGATGGTAAAGCTGTTCTATTTCACTGGCACAGGGAGTCGCTTTTACTAGTTCAGACTTTTGGCAGCTTGTTAAACCGCACAAGGCAGGAGCTCCATGTTGCTGAGATGACTTTTATTACCCTCCATGCGTAATTGTTTACTGAAAGAATATTTGTCTCAGTTTCCAAGTCAGAGGTGCCTAGTTATAAATCACTTGGCAGTCATCACGCTGCCTTTGTGGACGTTTTAATGTACCTGGAGAGCAGATAAATGCTCCAGATGATATTTTTTTTTCTTTTCATATTTTGCTAACATAAATGATTATCTATCCAAATATTTGACCATAAAACTGCATTCGAATGTTGCAGTTACAAAGTATTTATTGGGGGAAATAACCGTGAAATGTCATTTGTAATGATACTGTAATTTGGAAAACATTTACATTTGGCTCTGATGGGCTGTCAAGCAAGGTGCATCGTTGGGGTAATATTTACATCCCAAATGCAGATAATAATAAGCAGCCCCTCCCTCTTTATTCTGTCAGCAATACTTACAAGTGTGCTGAAGCTACTGTAACACACTATCATGCTTTCTAATGACTATAATTCATCATGTGAGGCTATCAGCTTGAAAATAAAATATTGCTACACAGCGTGGAGATTGATAGCCACAGCTCGTTTATTGATTGCACTGGAAAAATGAAAAAAAAATGGGGAAAAAAGATTAATTTTTTTAAAGCTGATGGCACCACGATAACTGATTTGAAATCTGCCGTTTTCTTTTTTACGGCTCTGTATAAGGTGGCTGCAACATCGAAAGAGACAGAAAATATGGTGTTATGTTGTTGCTCAAAAGCCAACTTCACATTAGTTTTCCTTCCATATGTTTTTCAATGCATTAAATATTTAAAACAGTGTCATCACTCTGAAAATGAATATACCTGCCAACTCACCCCTATTAGTCCTCTAAGCCTCAGCCTTTCTCATACTTTGAAGAGTCCTGAATTCTGGAACAGGAAAATCGTGTTGAAATAAGAGGAGAGCTTATTGGGCAAGGCATGTAAAGGGGCAGGGTAACCTTCTCCCCTGAATAAATGAGACAACATCTAATTTTCTCTGTTCTACTTACTTAGTTGGAACTAAGTGAACCAGATTCCTGGTTCCTGAAGTTCACGGTCCCTCTGCTGAGGGGAGAATGAGCCAGTAAGAAAACTAAAGACCTTTGCCTGTAGGACTGGTCCGTGAAGCCTCAAATCGAACCGAATGTTGGGTGTGGGTGGGACTAACTCTGGGCTAGATGTTGCAAAATGGATTAAAAGATCCATTAAGGAGCTGGGTGCAGGGTAGGTCTTTCCTCTTCCCTATTTGGGAATGCTTGCAATAGCAACTGAGTAGATTTTCCATAATTCTGAGTCACAATTTTTGCGGATCAAATCGTGTACGTTGTATACATCTTGCTGGGTTCCAATTTCAGCAGTTTAATCTGGTTCCGAATTTGGTAACCATGGTTACAACCACTCAAAAGTAATCTCCACTTTTGAAAAAAATACGACCTTAATGTCTTTTTGTGAAAGTAAGAAAGCACCAAGACATTTCCAAGTGTCTGTATTTGTTAAATTCCAAATTGCCTTTCTAAAAATACAGTTATGAACTCCTTGGGAATTAGAAAGAAGAAATCTTTCAGAAAGCACATTTTAAAGCAATTTTATGCTGAAATAAGTCCTAAAATTCTGGCCTTTTGTTCTTTGTCATGGAGGCATAAGGAAAGAGAAGCCAGTGATCTTCCTTAGGTTAACAGCGATCAGAATAACAAACATTTTCTGATCTTCCTTCTACTTGAGCCTCAGTGGAACTCAGCATCTTTCTTCAGTTGCAAATTCAAAGACCAAACTCTGTTCTGTTAATACCATTGTAATCTGTGGAGCTAGTTAACAGATGATTTGTTTGAGGCTGTTCTAGCTCTAATTGCAGATTCAGATGTGGTTTATAGGTTTTTAATCTTTTAATTCTTTCTTGCCTCCAAATTTGGACATGATTAAACAGCTTAAGAATAAGAAACAAAATCAATGTCAGGGGTATAATAACTTTATTAAAAAAAAAAAAAAAGTTGCCTAATATTTTGGGCATTAAAACTTGGCAGAAGGAGCCCAGAGCCATTTGTAGTGATGGAATTTGTGTCACTTCTCATGTTCCTCCTTGGTCCAGCTTTAACACCAGTCAAGGGATGTTACAAAAATTTCTTGCTCTTTTCAAGATCTTGGGCAATGAGATCCAAAGCCGTGTACTAGGGAAATAAAAATATTCAAAAAGTGCATTTGGAAGGTTATAATGATTGCATTACTTTTGTTGTATCATTAAGAAAATGCCATTTCCAGAAATCCTCACCTACAAAACCCCAAAACGTTTGGTTTCAGAAACAAGAAAAATGTCACTAGTGAAACTGATGATTTCTGGCCCTTGTAACCAACATTGAAGACATTTTCTGTTCTTCTCCTTCCAAAGCTACTCTCTTTGCAGGTGCAGTATTTGAAGTCAGGTTTGTATGGGGAGTGTTGTATAACACTGCAAAAGTCATTCCATCAGTCTCATCTTCATATTTCCTAATTCTTTACACTGTGAGAGCTATGGCGTGAATATTTGATATATTCATGGTAATTAGAAAAATTCATATTCTGAAGAGCCAACAGAATTTCACAATATGGGAAGTTTTTACTGAATTGTTGAGTTTTGCATTGCTTCGTCTACTGCATGGCCATAAGTGACAGGAGTTGTGGTCCTACTAATTACTCTAAATATTTATAAGATAATCATAACCATTTTTTGCTACTTTGACTGAAATCCCCACATGTATAAATAATGTCAGCAATACTTAAGAAATATATTTGAATAAATCAGAATTCCAAGACATTCATGTCTATCTATCTGTTAGCTTCACAGTCCCACACAAGGACCTCGCCACATCTCATGCCTTATTTTACATAGTTTTGACAGCATATGAAATGTCCTGAAATTTCAAATGGACTGATTTACTTTGTTTTCAGCTATATTTCAAGAAACTTGGTGATTGTAGATGGTTTTACAGTATCAGGTAACGTTGTCAGAGAAATGTAATTCACTGATGATTTGACAAAATTTAAAAGCCGTTAAATCAGAAAGCAGCATGTTGTGCTGGCGTGGTCTGTAATGACACAGAAAATCTGTGACCGTGTAGATGAGGAGTTTTATGATGGAAGAATGCTTTCACTGGGGCCCTTCCTCCAGTATTCAATTCCTTCCAAAATGAAGAAAACACACAGTTTTTAAACATACAGAAATTAATTTTAAAAAAATGCTGCCTGTGTAGCTCTGTGCTGTATATTCACCTGAGTTGGATTTTATGATATTTCTAAAGTATTTTCTTCATATAGTAATACTGTTGAGTCTTTGATAATACCACGTGTGGATGTGAAACTGAATTTTGCACAAATAATTGGTACGAGTGCTCTCAGTTGAACTTGTCACCTGCGTGTTTCTAGACAAGAGACCTTCAGCTAAGAGTGTGGAGTTCTTTTTCTTGGTTTTTCTTACTTATCAATGTACCAGGATTAGATAATTATTAGTGAAGGTCTTCATCAGTCTCCACACTTTATTATTTTTATGTACAGTGGATGTCACTAAGTGCAGAGAATGTTGGTATAAACCCCAGATATTTCTAATGCTAGAATCTAGTGTCTTCAAAGACTGTCACACGGAGACAGAAAAGATATCAGGGCAAAGAGTTTGATTGGATCATACCCTGATACCCTGGTGAATTTTTCCGATGATATCAAACTGAGTGGGGAAGTGGACACTTGGGAAGGGAGAGCCACTCTGCAGGAAGAGCTCAATAGGCTGGAAGGGTGGGCTAACAAAAACCTTATGTTCAAAGACAATTCTAAGGCCTTACACTGGGAAAACATAATCCAGGGATCTACCCAGCTGGGGAGCAGCTCCATGGAAGGAGATCCGGGGTTCCTGGTGGACAAGTTCAGTGTGAGTGTTAGTGTGCTGCTGCAGCAAAGACGGCCAACAGGATGCTGGGCTGCATCAGCAAAGGCATCACCAGCAGAGATGAAGTCATTATGCCCCTCTACTCAGCCCGTACCAGGCCACGCCTGGAATACTGTGTTCAGTTTGGGTCCCCACTATGCAAAAATATGTGGAGAGGCTGGAGAGGGTCCAGAGAGGGGCCACAGAAATGATCCAAGGACTGGGAAGGCTGCCATATGACGAAGGGTTGAGAGAGTTGGGTTTGTTCAGCCTTGATAAAAAAAGGGGAGACCTTTAAAGGGTGGCTACGAAAAGGATGGAGACTCCTTTTTTACAAGGAGTGGCATGGAAAATACAAGGGGTAATGGGTTCAAGTTACTCCTGGGGAGATTCAAATTGGATACAAGAGGAAAATTTTTCATGATGAGAAAAACCAGCCATTAGAATAATCTCCCCAGGGAAGTGGTGGATTCCCCAGCACTGGACACTTGTAAGATTCGGCTGGACAGTATGCTGGGCCACCTTGACTAGCCCGTGCTTTTGCCAAGAGAGGTTGGACCAGATGGTCCTTGAGTTCCCCTCCAGCCTGGTTTCTGTGATTCTGGTTTTTTGCAAATGTATGTACATGTATACATACAGACATACATACATATACCTGCATGTTTATACACACCCATGCCAGCCCCCCATATATATATATATAGATATGACGATGGTGAGTTCCAAAAATACATTAGTTAAAAATAAATAAATCCAACATGTCCAGTCAAGGATTTGTTTTAAGCAGAAACTATAGCTCCCAGTACTGTGCTACATTTTAATTTTGTTTTTGTACTACAAAGAGAAGCCTTTGTTTGCACTCAGGAAGAGCACCTGTGGAATCTTTAAACATTTTCGGGCATGTCTTAAAAGCTCATCCTTGTGGTAAAGATTTAATCTATCAAAGCGGTATAAATAATGTAGACATAGCCTGAGGTGTCACTTCTTTCCCTTGCAGGTCGGAAAATAACAGAAGTATCACTCTGCTGCATTTTAAAATATTGCTCAGGCACAGCAGTGACAGAATCCCTTGCTGTCTTTGAATTATGGGCATCTAACTATTTAGTACTGATTATTTATTAGGTCCAAAACAGAAGTACAAACCACCAGGCTTCTGACCATGATAAAAACATAAACAGCAAAATAGTGTCTTATTAAAAATTGCACTTATACCTGTGAAGGTTTTGCATTTCAAGTAATTTAAAAAAAAATTATTCAGCAGAGGTTAGTTGATTTATATTTGACACGTGATGTACCGCTTGATGAATGTCTCCTGAAAACTAAATCTCTAAGACAAAGCCACCTCAGTCTGGGGAAGATTTAAGTAGAAAAGAACTACAGTATGCAACATAAACCATACTTCTGTTCAGTTATGGAGAATTTAAAAAATATTAATCTTTTGCCAAAAGTCTGTTTGCAAAACAGAATCCAGCAGAGCCGACGTTATCGTAATGTATCTGCACCGGAGGAGCGAGTTCACGGTTCCTGTGAGGTTCCGTTTGAGAGGTCATTCATTAGAAGAAAAAAATAACTCCAAAAATTTCCTTCCCATTTATGTTAAATATTTGTGTTTTGTATCATATCCTGAAAGGTCTCTTTTGGCCAGGACGTTGATGTACTGTGAATTCAGATTAATTTAATAAGTGTAAATGGAATTGTTTTGTAGAATCACAGAATGGTTTGGGTTGGAAGGCAACTTAAAGCCCATCTAGTTCCAACTCCCCTGCCATGGGCAGGGACACCTTCCATAGCCCAGGGTGCTCCAAGCCTCATCCAGCCTGGCCTTGGACACTTCTAGGGATGGGGCATCCACAGCTTCTCTGGGCAACCTGTCCCAGTGCCTCCCCACCCTCTCCGGGAAGAACTTCTTCCTGATACCTCATCTAAACCCTACTCACTTTCAATTTAAACCTGTTACCCCTTGTCCTGTCACTCCCTGCCCTTGTAAAAAGTCCCCCTCAGCTTCCTTGTAGCCCCTTCAGGCACTGGAAGGCTGCAATAAGGTCTCCCTGGAGCCTTCTCTTCTCCAGGCTGAACAAGCCCAACTCTCTCAGCCTTTCATCATAGCAGAGGTGCCCCAGCCCTCTGATCATGCCATACTGTTCTCCTGATGCCACTTAGATTCTACTAGAGATGCAGTGATTGAGAATGATGATAATTTAGGGGTGAATGTTTCCTATGAAAGTATGACCGATGAAGTGCTTTATTGGTTGCAGTGCACATTTACAGTCACAGCCGATGAGGTACCTCACCTGTGATTTCCCATATAGGTTGCACTTACAAAACGTGTCATCTCTTTCCGTGTGAAAAGATGATCTTAAAATGTGGGTTGAAGAAGTCATATTCATCTGTTGCTGCTTCAAACGTCCTGAGTTGCATAAATACCGTGCTTCGTGTATTTGCCGTATACCCACTCACATGCATAAGCAGAGCTCCCAAATTGGGAAACGAATTTAAAAGGTAAGTTCAGTAAGTGTTTTGCTTCGCTGGGAATCAGCATTGGTTTGTGGGAATGCTTGGGAGGGGCTGGGGTCTCCCCTTGGGCTGTGTGACAGTGAAAAGCAGCCTTCAAAGGCGGGGGAGATGAAGGGGTGCTTTGCGGGTGACGGGTGTTTGGGTGCGTACAGAGGACCTCTCTCTCCTTCTGAACTTGTATTGCTAGCCAAAACCAGATCAGCGGAAGCGTGATGCTGACACTTCCCCACATATCGGCAGCAACTGCAAGCCTAGACGTAACAGACACCTGCTCTTTCCTCAGCATTTCAAGGTAAGTAAGCCTGTGGAGGGTGTTGCTGTCATGGCTTGTTTGCATCACCTTCCAGGCTGCTGCGTTTGGTTTGGAGAGGCAGCTCTGGAAGGTCTGCTCCAAAGTGACAAGTGTCTCCAGGAGGAATTTCTGTGTCTCACCCTGTAAAACAGAGTTATCCCACCTGCATCACAGCAATCCCGAGGGCTGGCCCTCGTTTGTGAAGGTTCAAAAGGTTGAAATAGGTAGTGATGATCCTAAAATATGCAGCTGCAAATTTTATCCTTGTAAATCCGTGGATACTGACACCAAATGGCTTTGGTGTCTGACCAGTGCAGTGTTAAATGTGCATCTTTTTCAGTGCAGACAGCTCCGTGGCCGTGTTCTCAAAACCTGTGTGTTGAGGGTGTGACTGGTCGGAAGGCCATAAAGAAGCAGTGGAACATGGCAATACGCGTCACAGCATCGCCGTCGTGTTCAGGAGGTGCTGCTTTGCCTCTTCCAGAGTCTCAAATTAAGTCTTTGAGAGCTGCACCAGTGGCGCAGAAAGATAGGCGAGAGGGAAGGGAAAATCAAAAAGCAGTGATCTTTCTGCTTCCAGAACTGTGTATAAGAAAGAGGACAACTGTCCTGCAGGTTATTGGGTGCATTGTGGTTGAGGCACAGGAGACATGGCATTGTATTACCTTCTGCCTTGGGGTCTGTCACCTCCCTGTACTGCCCTGGCGGGGTCCTGCATGGTGTGTTAAGAAAAGCAGAACAAAGGTGGGGCGTCAAATTCTGCTGGAGGCACGGCGAGGGGTGCTCTCTGGTGGGAGACAGCCTTCAGCCCTGGTCCTCTGTGCTGCTGAAGAAATGCCGTGTCCCAGATGGGCGTGAAATGCCACCTCTTCTGTATTCTGGGCCTTGCACAGAAGCATTTGTATGCTAATGTAAGTGGCTTAAATTTATTACGGGTCTAGATGCAATTACGGGAGTTGATCTTAACTCTGCCATCGGCACATGGAAGTCAGTGAGATATTATTCTATCAGCTAGGAAAAAACTCCAAAGTGAAGAATGTTTGCTGAAAGGTGTAGAACAGTTAGGAATATCTGTGAGCATTAGTGTAAAAGATTGGGTGATTTTGGAGCTTAAAGGCGTGGCAGTATCTAAATAGAAAGTTGTAGATTAAAGAAAACAGCAGAGAAATGTCTGAGGCGTAACCTTATGTGCGTCTTCTGTTTTCTCCTGGTGAAGCGAGGCTGAAAATCGTGTGGGTTCCTGTCTTACCACTCAGCTTTCCTATAATGGAAGCCCACGCTGGGTCCAGACTTTCCATGTGTTTCTGCTACCAGCTCTGTGGAGATGAAACACTTTTATAACCCTGTAAAGTAATCCCTGCTAAACCTTCTTATTCCTGTAAACTTTTCTAATTCCTGAAAACTTTTCTAACTCTCCTTTGGTTTCATATGCCAAGGATTGAATTTTTGAAAGGGAGGTATTAAAAACTGGAGGGGGGGAGGGAAAAAAAAAAAGTCAGCTATATTCAGTTTCAGGTACAAAAATTAATTAGCCAAAGAATTTCAATTTTACTACTGGCAAGTCATACTAAATTATCTTTCCTGTGGGAAAAAGAAAAGTTCAATTAAAACAAAAGACCTGTGTGGAAGAGATTCTGCAAACTATTTTAAGTTCAGTTTTCAGATGGGTGACAAATTAACAGGGATATTAAGATTTTATTCAGGTCTGCATTTTAAGAAACTTTAACTATACCAGTGTGCAAAAGATAAATACAGTCAGTTCTGCATGACTTCGGATATAAAAACTAATAGGATGGAAAATTACTATGAAGTAGAAAAAGTGCCTAGATATTAGATAATTAACACTGCTTAGTTGAAGTTCTGTAACAGTTGACTGACAACAAGGATATTCACTGTCTGTAACCTTTGAGCACAGTCTCTTCTGTTACTTGACTTGACAGAAGTGATTTAAAATCAGCAAAGATAATGGAAAGGACTTTAAGAAGGACTTGCTTCTATCCTCATTGCCCATTTCAATGCCTTTTCTTACTCTCCTTCCCCACTTCTGCTTCATTTTTCTGTGCTTTGGATATTTCTTCTCATTTCCTGCAGTGTTGTAGTGCCCAGATATCCCAGTGCTGTTCAGAGCCCATCTCAACTGAGTGTTTTATGCAACCTAACCAGGTTCATCCCATCTAGCCTGAAGCACTATGAAGAACGTAAGTCAATAGTGGCTTTGGTCCTGACTTCTTCTGTGAAGGCAAATAATTCCTGAGGTCCTATAGCCTAATTTAGTCCTTACACTCTAAGAACTTACCAATAATTGAAATTAGCTCATTTAGTCAAGGATAAATTGCCTTTCCACATGGGCATCTCCGTTAAGTGCCTGTCCTCAGGTGGGTGAAGTCAACGAGTTTGCAAACTTGTTTGATGAAGACAAGGTTCTGAAAAGCACCTGGGAGCTTCTCATTGAAGGTCAGAGGTAATATTATAAATCGTGATGAAATCCCAGGTGGAAGAGAAGGTTTGCATAAGTCAATGCAGCAGATTGGTGGCAGAGTCTGGAGGACAGCAAGCAGAGTCCCATGTTTTTGGTCTTGCTCTAATTGTCTGCAGTAACATTCTGGAGCCTGCCATGACATGAGTCCTTTCTCTGGCGGCATATTCTGGTGTGCAAGTAACAGTGGCTTTAGTTTTGTGTATGACAGTATGTAAGAACTGACCTACTGGAAGAGGCCAGTGTCCATCTTGGTCCAGCCTTCTGTCCCTGAAAGTGCTGTTTGTGGAGAGCCAAGTCTGGTCCCTTGGAGCACAAAAAGCACAGTGGCTCAGGGCTGTTGAGAAGCATTAGCAGTTAAAATACCAAAGTTGAGCTGAATTTGCTTTCTTTTGTATTTTTTCCTCTCTGGATGCTGGGGATCAGGATGATATCAGTAGTTCATTTTGACTGTAGGTTTCTTTTTGGAGCTGTTGTGTAAGTATTTTTACCTTTTATTTTTGCCTTAATTTGGAATAATCATTATGACTTCTGAGGCCTTTTATGTTTTTGTAGTTTAACCAATTGCTGCTCTTTACCTGCTGTTTGGCCAAGAACCCATGTAGGGACTTACTTCAGTTTGGCTGGTATGCTTTGGCTTATTAAGCCACAGAAATCTGCTTGCATGCATGAATCCAAGGGAACCAGTGCTGGGCTGGATGTATCACACGTTGAGGAAAGGGACGGAGTCCTAGTTGTTGGGTGTGGTGGATACTGTCTTTGGTCTATCCCCATAATCACACGGATGGATGGGTAGGCAGTTGGATAAAAGTAAAATCTCTTCACTTGGGTTAGGAGAAAAGGAAAAGGTTTCAAACATGGCTTTGGGTTTGAAAGTTGTAACAGTAGGTGGAAGAGTAGTAGGTCGGTCACCTTTGGGCTCAGGCAGGGAATCCATGGTGGAGAGAATGCTGAAGGGGTATGCCACGCTGCTGTTGTGGGCAGGCACTGGTGATGCCGAGCTCGGCAGTGGTCAGCTCTCCGTGGACGCCTGGTGAGAACCAGAAGGCCCTGGGGCAAACTTCACTGCCATGCTGGGGCAGTGCCAGCAGTGTCATGGGTTGCTGCAAAGGGGGTGCAAAAAGAAACAGGGAAGATGGATGAAATAGTGAAAAGGATTTTCTAAGAGTGATTCTCCCTCTGTCCGTGTGCTTCTCTCTGATCGCCATCAGACGTGGCAGTCAGGCTAGTTAGAGACATTACTAATTTGAAGTACTTTAAGAAGGCTCTCCGCTCAGTGAGGCACAGGTTTTTGCGGAGACCTCTTCTCCTCGGAGTATGCTTGGAGCCATCCCTGGTTTTAGCATGGCTGAGCCTAAATTAACATTCCATTTTCACTGCTTTGCAGACACAATCTATCTGCAACGTGATATTTATCCGTACAGCTGGCAGCTGTGGTGTCAAGTGCCACAGATAGATGAGACCATTACTACGACACAAATATTTTCTTCTTCCACGTTCACCCTTTGAAGCAATCACACGCAACGAAGTTTGCAGAAAAACTGTGCAGGAGGAGAGTCAAAATTCCTCCTTCTCTCTCTCATATAAGGGAATTTGGACTCTATAGAGTCCAAAGATACGGAGGGTAAGTGGTTGCTTCTTGTTTTAATGGGCAGATTAATGGAGCAAGTTCCACTTGCAAGTAGCTGGCAAATAATGTGCTTAAAGTAAATATTTACTGCTCTGCTTTACGTAATACAACAATTAATGTAGAATTGCTGTTAGGAACACTGCCCAGAAAGAACAAATCGCTCGTAAATGAAAACACCCTCTAAAAAAAAATCTCTTTTATCGGACAAACTCCTGAATTAAGTAATAGTTGGATGTTGAAAGATCACAGCAGAGCTGGAACAAAAGAGAAAATAGTGTAGAAAACAAAGTCACTCAAATGTGCCTGGCAAAGGCTTTTCTGGGTTTGCTGTCTTTTATTTTTTACCTCATCGTTCAGGCTGCTGTCGTTCTCCACGTGAACCAAAAGTCTTCAGACTTGCAAGCACGGAGTACAACTAATTGGCTGATGTCCTCCTTGCGTAATGGCAGGAAACCAGTATGGAATAAATCTGTCTTCTTCCATTCTGGTCATGAATTTGTGTGTTAATGGCGTATTTCAAGTGTTTGGGAACGAAGTTTGAGATGAGGATGGGGGGCTCTGTGCTCAGAGGAGCAGCTCATGCTCAGAGCGGTGCTGGGGAGCAGATGCTGAGCTGGATGAGCGGGTCTGGGACAGGAGAACCTGGTGGTGCAGAGGTGTAGAGGGACCAAGGTTTCTTCAAAGAACTGGAAAAAGCCTCAGAATTCCTATGGGGAACCTTAACCATCTACTACAGGGAGAACTGGTCAGAGTGGAAGCAGTGTAGGAGGTGACTGGAGCGTGTTAGGGACAATTTATTGTTGTGCCCCCTGGACAAAGTCGTTAGTGGGGGAGCTGTGCTGGATCTGCTGGGGAAGAATGGGAAGGAGCTGGGGATGTGTGGGTGAATGGCAGCCCTAGCTGCCGTGTCCTCTGGATAACGGTATTTAAACCATTGAAACGGCTGTGGGAAGGGAGGAATGGGCTGAGGCCTCGAGTGACTTGCTCTGGCTTCGAAGCTGGCTCTGCTTGGAGCAGGTGTTTGGACCAGAGGCGTGCAGAGACCTTACAGGTGGGGTTATTCTATGAGTCTCTGATTTCTCAGTTCTGTACCAAAATGGGAAATTACTAGAATTTTTTTTTAAGAAGTCAGAGTCTTTGTCCTATGGATTTGCTTCAGTATTAGAAGATTTGTAGAGCTGTGTTTTCCTAATGCTTTCCTTGCGTCATAATCTGACTATGACCTTTCTGTAAATTGCACTGAACTTTGGTTCTTTATCACAAAGGAAAGGAAATGTGTAAAGCAAAATATTACATGTAGGCAGCTCTTATTATGACTTGACTTCTACTCCCGATAGTCTCATCCAAAGTATGAATCTCTTTTACCGATTTTAGCCTATTTCTGTTGAAAAATCAAAATACAAAGTAAATGAAAATTTATGTTCATGATGATTGGAGGCATATTTATTGTGAACCTTAGGAAATAACTCACTAAATTTAACACATTAAAATAATAGACATATGTAACTACAAAATAGAAATATCTTTAAATTTCCTTAGTATTTTACTCTCTTTAATACCTTTTTTCCTCTTGTCTTTTTATACAGACACTCGGGTTAATGTTTTCACTCAGTTTCTACTACATTTCTTTAACATTACAATGGCTGATCTGTAAATATCACAATTATTTGGTTATAAGAACAAGATCAGTTTATTAAATGAGGAAACAAACCAACCCACTAGTGATGTTTGCTTTTAGTAAAAACGTGCTTTACTGAGTTGTATTGGGCAAATTTTAATCCAGCTCCATTACTTTCAGTTTGAGGTTTTTTTGTCGTGCAAAGTGCATTGCTTGTACTTTACCTTAAAAGCTGAAGGTGTGCTTGGGAAGGCAGAATGCCCGTTTCCAGGTTACTGGTTTGGGGTTTAGATTATTTCCTAAGAGCTAGAATTCTTCTAAGCCATCAGGCAAATTTATATCTACCCTGGGCAATTGTACTATCTCTACCAGCTTTCAAGATCTCTGGGAATTTTGGAGATATATGGATTCAAATGAAACCTTTACAACTCATGTTCAAACTTTGATCATACTCCGCTTTGGTCCAGAGGAAATAATCGACTTTCTTCTGGACTCCCTCTAGCGTTTAATATACTGTATGACTGAAAATAGAAAACAAATACAGATTCTGTATTCACCTAAATCCAGCTAAATAATTAATGTAATTTCGCTGTCTTCTTGTTTAAGTTCCTTTAGGGTTTGCTCTCGTGGGACTCACAGGCCCATTCGAAGTGATAGCAAATGTGTGTTGTGTTTCCAAATGGGTTTGAAAATTTAGGGTTAAATTGGACTTTATGTATAAAATTGTTTCAAAATTTGCCAAATACAAACTAGGAACAAGAAAAAGCCTTTCCTGTCAGTCGCTGCCTCATAATTAGGCAAAATTATTGGTCTCTAAATTAATCTTACTTTCAAGCATATATTTGTTGCAGTTCCTTGCAGTCACAATTAAACTGGTGCTGGAAAGAAAGACCTGGATGAAAGCAACTCGGATTTTTCAGTTACATAAAACTCTGAAAGCCTTTTACAAATTGCTGCTGTGTGGGAGGCAGCTTGCTGCAAAGCTGTCACTTGAAACTTTATCAATCAGAAGACAGTACCGTTTTTAATTATGCAGATTTTCAAAGTAAAATAACTTTTTCTTGCATGAAAATGTAGAACAGAGTCAGGTGAGATCTGGAACAATCTGAAAGATTTTGAAAAGCTTGCTAGGCTTAATTGAAATAGCTTCAAAAAACTTGCTCTCATGAAGAAGTATAGTATGCTTGAGTGTTTTAGCTTTCTTCTTTATTAAAGGAAAACCTTTTCTCTCTCTGTATATTGTGCAAATTGTCACTAACTTTTAATTGTCTTTCTATCCAGCAAAGGAGTCCATCTCAGTGTATCCCTAAATCTCTCTATAGCTGTAAAAATCTCCATTCTCTGCATTTTTATGGCCTAATTTAGGAGCCTTGAGTCCTAAAATAATGTGATGCTGTAGAATTTTCTGTCCACCAGCGCACAGTAGGGTCACCAAATGCTGGGCTCTTTGCAAAGTGTCTAATAAATCCTTTTCTTGTGGAGACAGGTTGAAGTTCTCGCCAAATAGGTAAAATTGCTGCAGACATCCTGATGTTTGTTCCGAAACCTCAAAACCTCTCAGCTGTGCTTTCTGGCGTGACTGTTAACATGAGATGCCATGATGTCATGTCTCCTATATCTTCAGAGAGAAGAAACAATGGGTTGAATTTTATGCCGCTTTAGCAAGATAGACGATCGGAAAGGAATGTGAATTAATCATGAACACTCCATTTTGCTAATGTGTTTTTTGATGAGAGGGAGAGAGAGAGAGAGAGTGTGCTTCCTTTTGCTCTTTTACTTTTTGGGTTCTTTGACTTCATTAGAAGTTGAATTATACTGTTTGTTCTCACTCTGCAAAACATGGATCACTAACGTGTCATGTAGTTATGACTGGTATGTTCTCTGAACGCTCTTCTCCAGTGTTTATTGTGCAACAGAGTTGGCACCACTACCTGTTGAAATTTGATAAAATCATGACTTCTGCAAGAAAGAGGCTCTTCTGAGATTACTGTAACAAAACCAAAAGGCAATTTTCCCTTTGATTTCTACTGGCTTTTCCACTTGCTCCCTCTTTCTCTAATTTTGACATTATCTTTTATAATTTCTCCTCCTCTGGCTGTCTTTTTTCTAAGCCTTATGCGTGAAGGTTGTCTGAGAAATCCTAAAAGTATTCCCCAGCATGGGGGTGGCTCTCAGCTTCACCCTTTCCGTGTGCAAGGCGTAGCTGGTCGTAAAAATGATGGATTGCACCTCTCCTCCTCAGGACCTTTCAAATGCTTAGGTGACCCAGTGCTGATGCTCAGCTGTACTGGGGTAGGGTCACAGGTCCTCACCCTCTGACTCCTGGCAGATTCCCTTTTAATATCATTGTGAACATGCCTGACCTCTTTCTTGTTCTTTTTATGCTTCAGCCTGGAGTTAGCCGTCTGGTAACTTCCCTTCCCCCAGTTGCTTTGTCTTCTCCTTTAGCTCAGTTTTAAATCACGTTGCATTTCTGGATTCAACACCTACAAGGCTATGACCTCTTCAGTGAACTTGAAGAATAGGCTATTCTGTGGGTTTTAGTCTCTCAGGGTCACAACTGCTGCCTCTGCTGTCTGGGAGTAGGGGCACATCAAAGTCAACTGTCCTATTTCTTGGCATTCAGACTCGAAGCCAAAAAAAGAAATGTGGCGGTATCTTTGGGAATTTATGTCTCCCAATCCATGGGTTCTTTTAGGTCAGTCAAACAAAAGTGCCAACTGCTATGGACGTGCTCTTTTATCCCTGCATCTCCTAAACTCCTGGCTCAACAGAAAAAAAGAGGACTGTTGCAGATGTAGAGGCTGGTCTCCAAAGAGATTCTTGCAGCGCCAGAGATCGCAATCTCTGCCTCTGCCCTTTCTTTTGTGCTCCAAGACCTTTGAACGCAAAGACTTTTCAAGAGAAGCTCATCTGAACACTGGCTTTCTGTTCCCAGGCTGGTAGCAGAAGTCCTTGACTCCATCTCTGTAATCAAAGGGAAAAAGCACAGTACTACCCCGGGGCAAAGAAAATCTCTGTGATGCCCTGTAGCACCCTGTGTGGAGTTAGCACATGGAGCTTGTGACCCCTTGATGATCCACTTTATGATTTAGCATGCATCCCTTGGTGTCTCTGGAGCAATCACGCTGTTACAGGAACCGTATCCAGAAGCTTCTCTGGATGCCAGTTAGTGGTGTTCGACCTTCCTTACTGCTGCTCCCACTCCAACAAGATTTGAGGGGGGATTTGCCTTTGGCCTATTCCTGGCTTCTGAGCCCAAGGAAGCATAAACCTTCCTACAGTACTTCAAAAATCCATGTGGAAGCCAAATTCCTCTCTTATTTACCGTTCTATAAATTGTGCCTGGAAATTACCTGTATTTATTTTTATCTGGTTGAGCATCTTGTCATTCATAGGTGTCTTCCCAGTAGTACTGCAGTAGATGGTTAATCACATCTAGCAAAGCCTCCAAATTTTATTTTCAAACTGCAAACAGTGAAGTGGGATTGACAGTTGCTGAAATTTATGGCATTTGTAGCTGTAAAAGAAAGTGTACTCTCTGAAGTAGCACCCCGACTGCACTTGGGTGATAGGTTACACAAACAGAGCACTTCTGACATTTCTGCACTACCCCTAATGAAGAAAGAAGAGGGGAATTTAAAGATTTGTTAACTAAAAGAAGAGCTCTAGAAGTTGGAAAATCTGCTCTTAAAATTCGCTCACCTCATTTAAGAAAATGGGGTGATTTAAAATGCCACTTTGAGATTGACATGAAAATTTGAAGACTGTATCAGCGACTGTTATGTAAATCATTCTTGAAAAGTCTCTGGATCATTTACTCAGAGGCATATTTAAAGCAGGAAATGACTTGTTCATGTATTGTTTCATGAACTCATACTGTGATTTTTTTTTTCCCCAAGCTACTTGAAAGGAAGCTGAAAGAATTATGAGTGCATAGAAACCCACGTGATAAACAAGGGCAGCAGAGTGGGTATGGAGGTGACATGAAAACAACCCTGGGAGTAAATACTCAACAAACAACTGATACAACAAAGCAGGCTGAATGAAACTGCTGAGCAAAGTCTTAACTCGGGTTCTTTTTGCTTTGAATGTCAAAGTCTTTCAGGAATTTCACTTGAGAACAAAAATCAACACTTCAGGCTAAGATGTTCTGATAATGTGTACCTGTCTTAGCCATTGATCCAGGGTTAACCCTTGCTTAGGAAGGATTCTGGTCTTTTTATGGGGTATTGTGTGCTTTTAATCCTTGACAAATGATCCTTTATGCTGAGGTGAGGTGGTTGTAGCCATGAAAATGACTATGATAAAACATGTCAACCGAGCATCAGAGAAGGTACCAGCACAATTTAGTTGGGACATTACTGCTGGTATGGAGGGTAAGGCTTTTAGGCCGTATTTTCTCGGTCCCATAGTTGTGTGAGAAGGTCACTGCAAGTGAGTTACCTGCACATGGGGAAGCACAGAGACGTGTGAGCTCCAAAAAGAGACCGACTTGGCAAAGCTGATTTTACAAGGTCTGTTTACCTTGGCAGGCACTTTTCCAAAATAGGATTCAGGAGAGCTATTTAATTCCTGAATTCCCTGCTCTGTCAGGATTCTGTGCAACTTTGGGCAAGTGATTTAACCCTTCATTTGATCGTTTTTCACCTGTAAAGAGCAAATGGTGCTCTCCCTCTTGACTAAGGGCATTAGGGAGGATGGATCTACTAGCAGCAGGGAGCTACTCAGGTACTTCAGTGATGTGAACCGTGTGATTGCCTAGCTAATACACAAGGAGAGACTAATACAGAGATCCTCTCCAATAATATTATTGCTGACCCCAGGTTCTGTAATAATGTATTTGCGGTTTGATTTATCCTTTCTAGAAATCTTTTTAATGTCTTTAGTCTTTCTGATTTAATTAATCTCTATCCAGTTCTTCAGTTTATCAGGAACATTGTTTACTATCCACTAGCTCATATACCCACAAGATTATTGTAGCACAGAAGAGCTTTACATGTTATGTACCTTTGGTTAGCATAGCTTCTGTTTTTTAAAGAAACATACTTTGTTAATTGCCATGTTGCTCAGCATTGTTTAAAAAAGAAAAGTCTGTGGCAAATATCGAACCATCTCCTTGAAAAGTATGTTGGTACAGAAATTATCACAAAGAAAACCTTGTTTGCTGAACGGGCCGTAATTGCACAATTTGTGTATTGGGTTCATGCTGGAAGCTGTCTGCAACAGAAAGGCACTGTGGCATAGGGTCAATCTGTTGTTTCTACTCCTGTGAAATCATAATTGAAGTATTAAGCTTTCTATACGCTCAGATTCATTCCTAAGTTTACAGATAAAAGCTCCATCTCTAATTTTACATATGGCCTTAGGTTTGAGTACACTTTTATTCTTTGTTCTCAGGTTTTTTTACTGCTTATTAATCATTGCAGGTCAATTTGACTAGATGGGAAGCCAAGTCTGGAAAAGGCTAAACATGGACTGCAGTGAAAATATATGTTTATATCTAATGGACCAGATGCCCCTCCCTCCAGATAGAATAGACTCTCTTCAACATGCAGAGTTTTTCAAAAGCCGTGTTGTCTGCCCTCTAACAGACCAGCTTTGGTGACCAAAAGAGGGTCATCTCACTCGGTATAATTAATAACCGGCGTGCGTTTCCTTCAAGAACGAAAGGGTCCTTCAGGTGTGAGTTTTAATTTGGTACGTTCCTTAAATCTGTGCAAACCTTACTTGGGCATCAGTCTTCAACGCTTTGGGATGTTAAACCTGACAGTCCACGTACAAATTCTACTGAGAGAAGACTTGGTCTGGAACGGTAAAGGGTTTCTAGTAAGGATGGTTTTGATTTTGTGCAGACCTGTAAGGTCCTTCTAGTATTGACAGCACTGGCCCTCATGGACAGAATTCTGCCACTCTGGCTTAAAAAACCCAATGATTTCAGAGAGCCCTGGGGGTTGCTAATGTTATATTCTCACTTTTATCTGAGTAAATGGGTGCCCCATCCCTGGAAGTGTTCAAGGCCAGGCTGGATGAGGCTTTGAGCAACCTGGTCTAGTGGAAGGTGTCCCTGCCCATGGCACAAACCATTCTATGATTCTAAATGACAATGAAAATTTCTGAAGATGTCAGAGTGGCTCTGAAACAGAAATACCTTGTGGGTACGAACCTGAATGAAACCACTGCTGGCTACAGCAGCTGTAGTCTGGATAGAGAATAACACTGACAGATAGAATGTAGAACTTCTACTCTTGCACTGTGATTTGAACCTGTGATGCCTAAGTCAATTTTGGAAGCAGAGCGAGAGAAACCTTCACCGTGTTGTAGTTCACATTCATTAATGGCTTTTAATTAATAAACCAGACTGTGAAGGTACTTCACAGCTATGTAAGGAGAAATACTGCTCAGACCTGCTTGGCATCGCGCCTCTGTCATCAGCTGTCTCTGGACTTGAAGGCAAAGGTGAAGATCCATGGTCATGGAAGCGAAAAGGTATCAGAGATTGTTTCTCACATTTATCTTTGCCAGTTTTACAAGAAAGGCACCTTTGACCTGAAAACTCCTCCAAGTTATATAGTGATTGATTGTGTTGTATTGGGGTGAGAACTTATTTTTCATAAAATATAACTGAAAGGCTGAATTCTGAGCTGCTGAGGTCCCTACTTGCTCTGTGCCCTTTTTCTGGGGCCAGTTTAGAACTGTCCTTGTAGGATTTCTGTCCTTTTCTGCCTCCCTCAGAGCTGTCTACAGCGTGCTCTGGAGGAAAAGGGCATGCTGAGCCTCCGTAGCTAGTTTTAAACAAAGATTTAGTCAACGCGCACACTATGATTGGATTTTATGGTATTCTCAGCATGAGCCAAACAAGAGAAATCTTGTGTTCTAAAATCCAGTTTGTGGCAGCAGGAAGAACTTAGTCATGTAACCTCTGATTTGCAGGAGGCAGAAAAGCAAGGAAGAAAATGGTGCTCAGAAAAAACTAAGCTTAAATCAAGGCATTGTGGTTAAGCTTTAATCCTTGTTTTTTAACAGAGAAAAAACATGTAACTCAAACACTGAAGAGAGTACATTTATAAATTTGAATAATAAATCAAGGGAAAAGCATGTGTTTAAGCAAGGAAGTTTCTTGTGTCCTTGAAATAGATATATATGGCATTTCTTATTCATTCAAGTTAAGAAATAAGGGCTTCAGGACAGTGAAAACAAAATTCTTCACTTGCCTCCACAGGGTGATAATTCACACGGTTCATCTCCATGTGATCTACACATGTTAAAGAAAGATAAATCAAGCGATGGATAAGTGTTATTAATTGCCCACATAAAAGAGCTTGGGCCTGACATCATGCGGGTGGAAGGGATGATCAGAGCAGAATGCAGTTTGCAGAGAACACTGTCAGAAAAAAAAGAAATATTTTGCTATGCCCTCTTTTGCCATCAGCTGCGTGCCTGTCTTTACGCATGGTGTGGAAAAAGCTTTTTGGTGAAAAAAAGCAGAATTGAACCTATCATCTACATTTTGCTTTTCTCTGTTTAGTTCCTTTAAACACTGGTAAATGACCATTGTACCTTTCTTCTATGAACGGAGATCAAAGTCTGCCAAATCAAAGTTTGGATCAGTGCTTCTAAACACTTGATTGTCTTTGCTACCTTTTTTCCTTGCTCTCTGTGTGTGAACATCTTGTTGGGGTTGAGGTTTGTCAGGGAAACAGATACTGGCCTGGTCTCTGTGTTATTTGTTCCATATATTGAAAGAAAATGCAATAGGTGTGCCGTGAGGTTTCAAATCACACAAAATTGTGTTTCCCCTCAAAGGAAGGAATTTCTCTCTGTTTTATTGGGCTATATTAATGATCCGTTGCTCATTTTTATTTGCTGTTCGGAAAGTGAAGCTATCTAAGTGTACGCATATATAAACATCACTAACTCTGATAGTTTAACAAATAATATATTTTTCCAGTGCCACCACCACCCTAAGCTCCAAAGTGCTGAGCACTTTACAGGCAAAACAAGCCGTACCCCTTTTCCTGAGATTCTGTATTCAGTACCCCCAAATTCTCACCGCTGTGAAGAGCCTTTTCTGCACACAATCACGTCTTTGAGGTATTTAGATATTCAAAGTAACTTCTGTGCAGAAGCATCAAAGATCAGGGCCTAATGGGACAAGAAGCAGAAGAAAGAGCTCATTGTCAGCAGGTAATAACTCCTTGTCATTGTCTGTGGGAGGCTGGTGGAGGTTAAAAAAATCTGGGAAAGATCGTTGCTAAGCACTTGCCATATCATCTCTTGGTTAACCAGCGCCCAGGATAGCCTGGTTTTAAGATCTCTCCAAAAATCTTTCACTAGCTGTCCTGCAGCCTTTTACTGGAAAGCAAGTCTGAATTTACTTAATCAATCCTCTGAGAGAAATAGGTATAGAAAACCATTAAAAATACTGAATGATTGGACCCCTCTCAGCCCTCTGGAATGTTTTGTCTTCCTATTAACTTTTTTCCATCAGCATTTCCTATTCATCGTGCCGTATTACTTTAGATCCTGTTGCTATTCGACGTAGCGTTGTTGTAATTTCATCTGTAACCCACATTTTTCTGTAAATGCACGTTACCCTTATGGGGGCATGAGAGGGGGGACTCCTGCACGGCAGCGTGGTGGTTCCTCATCAATTCTGACAATAGAAACTGAAATTTATGTGTCTGTATGTGCAGAAGTAAAGCCCATGGACTCCACTGTCTTACTTTATCGTTTATAAAGTATTTTGAAATTTCCTTAAATTCCATCCTGGCAACATGGAAACTTGTGTCCCAACTTGAAATCTTATCAGAATCTGTTTCTGCAGATGCAAGCCTGCTGATTTCACTCCGGAGCCAGAAAGGAGGCTATTTGACATTTGTTTGTTGGCTAATCTGTTTGAGAAATCTTACATAAACTCCGGGGAGGGAGCTGCCAATTTCTGCACGTTGGAGGAGAAATGCAGCCTTATTTGGAGAGGTTCGCTCCTACTCGGGGCCACAAGAATGGTTTCCAAACGCTTCTGGTATTTGATGACTGTAGCATAACTTTGGAGATCTTTGAGTGCTTTATGTTCCTCCTTTCAGCTGTTTTGAGACCAACTGATGTGAAAGGGTGGAAATTGGGGAGAGAGTCCTTCAAGCTTTGCTGCCTGTCAGAGGGTTTGCTGCTGGAGTGGAGGGGGATGAAGGGAGGATGGACTTTTTCTATGCCAAAAAACACCCACTGAAAATCCCAAAACAAACCCACCCCCCTCCTCCTTTTAACCTCGACTTCTTTGTTTTCCTAAGGCATAGAAAACAGCAAAGGGAGAATATGTCCAAATTTCTGTGAGACATAAGGGTGGCTGCTCAGCTTTGGAAAGGGAGCGCAAGGTCCTCATCAGCGTCACGGGCAGCACGTCCACGAGCAACGGCAGCAGGGGCTGGGCCCTGGCCTTGGCCGTGCCTGGTTGGTGTGATGTTGCTGCAGCATGGCTCGTGCGGTCCTTTGGGACAAGGGTTCCTTCAGCACCTTGAGGTGCTGGAGCGTGTCCGGGGAAGGAAAGGGTCTGGAGCACAATTCCTGTGGGGAGCGGCTGAGGGAGCCGGGGGGTTCAGCCTGGAGAAGAGGAGGTTCAGGGCAGACCTTATCGCTCCCGACAGCTCCCTGAGAGGAGGGGGCAGAGAGGGGGGTCGGTCTCTTCTCCCAAGGGACAAGCGATGGGACAAGAGGAAACGGCCTCAAGTTGTGCCGGGGGAGGTTTAGGTTGGATATTGGGGAAATCCCTTCCCGGAAAGGGCTGTCAGGGGTTGGAAGGGGCTGCCCAGGGAGGGGGGAGTCCCCATCCCGGGAGGGGTTTCAGAGCCGTGTGGACGAGGCGCTCAGGGACAGGGGTCAGTGGTGGCCTGGGCAGTGCTGGGGTGACGGTTGGACTCGATGGGCTTAAAGGGCTTTTCAAGCTAAAAGATTCCATGATTACATGATTCAGTGGCCATCAGGGTCACTTTGGCAGCAGTGGTGTGAAGCCAAATTTAGGGGCTCGAGTTGACCTTGTTTTCACGGCAGCTGAGTTCTGTCAGTGCA
>NW_010245707.1:39141-45601 GCF_000690775.1 Eurypyga helias
GGTGCTGCCAGTGCTGTGAAGCAGGAGGCTTTGGAAATACACGTGGAAGGACTGACCGCAGGGACTAAAGTGGTTATTTGTGGGGGCTGGCATCTGGGGAGAAAGTTTCTTGTTCTGCTAAAGGGTCTCCTTCCTTTTCCTCTGGCCTATATATATATATATATATATTCAGTACACCTTCTCCAATATGCTTTCCTCAGTTTACCTGTTTCTTCTCCTCATATTTGAAGAGCTGTTTGTTTAGAAATGTGTATTACTGTTTCTCTCAAATTTATTTGCTAACTGCCAGCTCCAGAATTGGTTTTACATGTTTAACTTTATTATGTTCATGAGGCAATGTTGGCAGGAAAGGCACTATAAAAAGCATTCATTTCATGGAGTGGTACAAACATGTTTTCAGCTGAATTGATGACACTGAATATAAAACACTTCTCATTTGCGCTTCCCCTTAAGGTTTGTTTAATGAACTAAAGTTTTTCATATTACTTAGAGGTGCAGTTCTTTCTACCCATCCAGAAAGGATACAAACCAGAATACGCATTTACAGCTGCTGTTTCTTGTAAATAACCTATTTAGGTATATTTCTCCATAAATCTTGGTGTTGTGGCTATTCTACCACTCTTTTCTCTTTCTTTACTATTTCCTCTTGAACCTCGAACTCTTTTATTGTGGACATGAGTAAAAGTGTCTATACATGAGGAGACCTGGGTTCAGAAGCTGGTTTTGAAGGCATCTTGAAATTCTGATATGGATACATGTTTACACTTGGGGAACTAATTTTTTTGTGATAAGCCAGGGGTTTTGGTCTTCAAGCTGTGTTGACACTGCCTGGAACAAGCAGCTGTGATTCCCCAGTGCAGATAATTTATTGAATTTACATATAATATTTTTCCCTGGCAGTGGGATAATATTAATTAAAATGCTCATTCCGATTTAGGATCTGATGCTTTGCAGGAGGCACTTCCTGAGGCTATTAGCAAGGGCTGTATTGAAAAACACGTTTCCGATACTATTCCATACATTGGTATCTAGAGACTGGAAGCGGTCCTGTCTAATATTGCTCCATCCACGATTTGTCTTAATGCTTAATTAGCTTTCTGATGGGGTTGCATGGGTATGCCAGGTCATGAACTGGGAAAGATAAAACACGTGTAAAACAGAGCCTGAAGCGGGATAATTTGACTGTGCTGCTTTCCTGTGTACAGGTTCTGACACGCAGTTAGCGCTTCGTCGAGGAATTGATCTCCTGCTCATCACTTCAGCCGACCTTTATTTTAATCTAAATATTAAGAACAGTTAGAGCAAGGTGTTGCATAAAAGACCATGTCTTATGTTCTCACTGTTGTAACTCTTCGTCCTCCATTGTGGCTCCTCTTTTTACCTCTGGCACTTGCGTGTTGACAGTAAATTCAGCTGGAATAGCTTCAGTTTGGGCGAAAGTCAAGTATTTATCAAACTTTTCTCACACAAGTGCAAATTAAAATGACAAACCTCAGTGTGCGTGGCAGATGAGGGCAACCTCCAGCCTGTTCGCACAGACTGGTTGGAGGAAGATGTTTGTTACAGAAAGTAAAGCATGGGCAGAACTCTGGGAGGCTTGTTCAAGAACCTAGAGGTTACCGTTTCATATCAATAGTGGGTATCGCATCAAGAAGGTGCCATATGCCTCACTGAATGTCTGATAGACACAGGAGACTTTGAGCAGAGAGAGTTTTTGAGCCAATGACTTATCAAAGGCTGTCAGAATAATAATTTTTTCCCCTGATTTCAGTCAATTGCTGTCTGACAATTGAAAAGCAAGCCTTTTCGGAGAGCGTTCACCCACGCTGGTGCCTGATCCTCGGTGCTCTGCAGCCATAGACTTGGAAGAAAAAAGGAAAAGTACACATATGAAGCACCAAATGGAGGTTGTTAAACACGAACCATATGTGTTATTTAGCTTTGGAACATGGTGAGGTTATGAAACCATTCTTGGAAAAGAAGACAAATACATTTCCTGTTCATCAAATATCATTTGTTACAAATACGTGCATGAAAAGCTTGCTGAAAGGTGGGGCACAGTAAAGATGACAGAGCCCTGAAATTCAGTTTACAGCTGGAGCCTATTCATAGTGCAATAATGAAGTTCAGGCATTGTCTAGGAGTGTGATTAAACATGGAGCATGACAATGATTGGTGAAGGATTTTAATTTATTTTGATGGGCTTTGTAGTCTCCTGAGTATGAATTGGAAGCATACTTCCAGTTCTCACCAGCATTACTGAATCTGAACTCAGTATTAGTGTTCCTACCAAATTCAGTATTAATTGGTGTCAAATCTGAACTCGGAATGAAATTAAAGTATTGTGGTATAGTTTTACCTGTCCATGTAATTCTCAGACTTACGTTGGAACTCAGTAAGCAACATTAATTCATTTGTGATTGTGTGAGAGAGGGGAAAAGAAGACGCCAAAGGCCGCAATCCAAATATTGTACAGTGCATAGTCAAATGATATCTGAACATCAGTGATTACATTTTTAGTAGGATGAGTGTTCTGACTGAAATGCAGCAATCTGTCACTTGGCCTTTCTGTGACATTCAGTGTATTGAAATTACCAGGGAAAGATTGGTTTTTGACATGCTAAATTAACTGAGTTAGAAATGTGAGCTTTATCATCTCTGCTAATTGTTGTAGGGAGGGGGAAGATTTGTTTGTCTTTTATTTTCTAAGCAGGCTATTCAGGCAGCAATTCATAATAAAAATTAAAATTAAAATATTATCCAGAAAGTTCATCTTTGGAAGTGGTAGAGTTGGTTGATGAAGAGAAACAGCTTTTAAACTGAGCTGCAGCAGAGCAATGATGGTACTGAATGCTTTCCCTTAAAGGACAGCATGACCATAACGCGTCTTTATCTGCGTGACCCTTGTCATGCAAGTCACCGCATTGCGTCGTGGCATTGGGTCTCTCCTGGTCAGACACGGGTTGCTCATGTCCACCCTGCAGTGGCTTCTAGTGGAAACCAATTTCCACTTTCTTTTCAGGGTAAAGGAATTAATTCTGGATAGGGAATTATTTTTGTTACAGTTAGTTTGTTTTCTTTTTGCAGTGGGTGAAGACAAGGCCAAATTAATTGCTGATGAAGAAGGCAATCTTTCATAAAGAGAAGGAAGTCCTTGCAACTGTATTGGTAGGTGAAAAATAAATGATTTAAAGAAACATTTTAGATATCTAGAAATTTATGTTCTTGCCCATGAATGATGATGTTTCACTCCTAGCTTTTTATTTGTCTTGGCATGGTGTCCTCAGAGATGGAAAACCAGACTTGACCTGATGATAAATGTTGCTTCTCTGAATGCTCTGCAAAATGTGCTGCAATCAAACCCTTACTTTTTATTAAAAATTGAACAATGTTGGTAATTATGTTTCCTTTAGACTGGGCTACATTTTTGATTTCTTTCTACTTTCTTTTCAAAATGTAATTTTTGTTTCTGATCGATAAATGATAAATCCATGTAAATTGTGCCAGGGACGGTACTGGGACCCTCTCTGTAAAATCAAGGTGTTTCAGATTGGAAACTGTTTATTCAAGCACTCATTATCTGTGGATGTCAACAAATCCAATTATTTTTAGCTCCCAGACAAATATGAGTCCTGAACAAAGGTGTAAATGAAATTTCTGGCAACTTCTCGTTGGTAGTGAAGTATCTACATCACTGGCCTTGTCTTGAAAGATAGATTTCACTGGTATTTAACCATTATCTGAGAGTTCTCCAACCTTGACTTTCTGTTCCTAGGCGTTGGATACGAATCCGTAGGCCTTATGCTAAGTAGATATTTAGGGAAATACTTGGCTAATCTGTGTGGGAGAGTAGAGGGATTTAAGGAGTAATAGGATGAAATTAAGAAAGGATTCCTGTCTGTGAGGTCTGTTGGACCTACCTTCTGTTTTCTTACAGCAGAAAGAGTCAGGAAAGTACTTGAGATAAAAGATATAATTTAGTAGTGACTTCAGGAGAACGTGGAGAAATTTAAAGCTGTGCTTGGTACTGGATGTTTATGTATATACACGCAGAGTTATTTTGGCACTATCCTGCATTAGGTGAGCAGCGTGGGCAAAGCCGTAATTGCAGCCGTGCATGTGTAATTGTTAATAGAAAATTCTGTGGGCAGCCCGACTTATTGCCAGGCAAATTTAGATGAATGGAAGCGTCAACTACATCATTTTTGACATTATAAGTGCATGAATTAGAGAAGGCTGCTTTGCTCATTCATTCCATTCTTGCTTTCGGGAGGCAGTTTCAGGTAGCAGTGGCAGGTCGCCATCAGTTTATGCATTTTCTGTTTACAGTGTATTGGCCACAGCTGGAGTGTGGTGAGGCCAGTTGCATTACACTTCAGCACACCCATCCTCCCTCCAGTAGTGTCATCCGGAGAACACATGCTGAATGAATACAAAGTGATGACGAATAAAGGCAGGTAAAATACAGCACGTGGTACATCAGTCTGCTCAGTTCCCTGTTTGCATCCAGGGAAGAATTTGCAAACAAATCTTACTCGGGATGTGAGCACAGGAATTCAATGTGATGATGTGAGCAGCGTCCATCCTCTCCCAAAAAAGTGTGGTCAAGGATGGGCAGCATTTTGAAAGCTTCCTGCAAAGCTCATGTTGCATCCTGAGTCCAAGAGATTAACATGAGAGGTAGAGACCGATGAGGACAATGTATTTAATGGTTAATTTAGAAAACTGAAAAATGTATCTTTTAGGAAACCAAGAGGATGTTTCTTTGTCAAGTCTTTACTTTTTCCATGCCATGCATGGGGAGTAAAAGGGCACAAGGCACCGACAGCTTGATCCGACAGCTATAATTAAATGTGTGTGTGGGGAGGAGAGGAGCCTAGCTGATCTCAGGAAAGCTTTGCTTTCCATCACTTCATGTGTGCGCAATGCTGACTTCACAAGACATTTAATTCACATGAACAGCTAAATGTCTGGAGACCCGCAGCTCTGCTCCTCTGACGGCTTCCTTGGTTGCCTGAGCCCTGCCCGGCGGTATGGAAGTCCCATTGCCAAGCCTGCTCGGTGTGTGCATACTGGGGGAAGGCCATAGCACCAGATTCCTAGAGAAGGCAGAGAAGGGCAGGGTTTCTTGCTGACTTTCGTTCTTTATTAATTAGAAAGTGTAACGGTGTGATCGTGCACGGCACAGTGCGTGCAGCGTGTCAGCGAAACAGTGGAGTAAAGCAGTCATGTCGCTTTATCACAAAGTTTTAAGCTGTTCTTTTAATTATAGACCAAGGCAGTTAATATAACTAAAGAAAAAAAATGAGACCTCTTCTGAGAAGTATACAGTGCCCTGTCAAATCTTCTCCCATGTAACGGTAATTAGTAGGTAGAAGCGTGCGGTGCTTCACCGTTCTGCCACCCCCCAGTTACACGCCACGCGTTCGATCGCACCGGTTTCAGTAAGGGAGCTGCTGAGTTCGGTATAGGTGGAAGTTGTGTCTCAGACGTTTCATCTGCTGGATCATATAGCCTTGCAAGCAGTGGGAGACTGAGGACAGATATATAATAACGCTCCCTAATATTTTGGCTTACTGTGTAAAGACAGCTTCTTTAAGCTAATTGTTACACTTAAAGTTGGCAAAACGTGGAAAGTTAGGCGAGCTGCTGTAAAGTAATATGAGGTATGAGAAACATCCTTGTGTTTTCATATTTCAAGCTGACTCTTGACAAATTATACACTTACTTCATGATGATTTTATCTTGTGAAATGCTTCCCCTATATAATCTGCTTTAATTCCTCTGAGGGGAACCAGGAAGGACCACGGCAGCAAATCCCATTAGGGGCTTCACTCTGCTTTCTGGGTCTTGCCTCTTCTGGGCTTGGGGCTCGGACATTTGGGAAGAAGACGGAGGTGCTGCATCTCTGTGCCACGTTGTGTCCATCAGGACTTACTGAGGGTTGAGTGCTCATAACAACCTTTTCTGTCCGTGGCTTTTGGTGGCAGTGGTGGATGAATATTAAGTAGTTAGTTGAGGGGACTTCTGCTATGGAAACAGAAGCAGATTGCAGGAAAGCATTATTATTTAGTTTTTGAATTAAGCATTCGACAGCAGGGAGGACCAGATTTAAGGCTGTGTGAACTTCATACAGTGCCCTTCTCTGCGTGTGGTATGATACAGTCTGTAATTACACCTTCTCCGTGGGAACCCAGTCATATACAGTGCACATGACAGCAGCAGCAAGAGGAGGATTAAGATGCCAAAGCGAGCTTAATTTGAATAATTTAAATTTGTGATTTCAATGTTTTAAAATGTTTCTGTATACATACAAGCTTTGTGAGATTTAAAGTGAAAAATCACCTTCCCTGCTTTAGCACCTAGTTGGTAATGAATTATCATAGAATCACAGACTGGTTTGGGTTGGAAGGGACCTTACAGATCATCTAGTTCCAACCCCCCTGCCCTGGGCAGGGCC
>NW_010245707.1:45896-60599 GCF_000690775.1 Eurypyga helias
CGTAATAGTTTGGTGGGAGACATTCAGACTGGTTGGTTTAAGGACTTTTCTATGAATACTTTAAAAAATAAAGCTAAAAGGAGAGATACGGCAGCACTGAAGCTGCCAGAGGTGCTGGAGGCTGAGCAGCAGCAGCAGGAGGGAAGGGCAAGGGAAAGCTGCCGGCCAGCTGCCTCGATGCGGGATGGCAGCTGTGGCAGTGCAATTTATGGGGTAAAATATAAAAGTTATATCCCTCTCATCTCAGATTCCCAGGCTCAGCTTTGTCTTACTCTTTGCCATTCACTGCCTGTGAATTTGATCACTGTCATTATCATCTTGAGCTTGTTTTTCAGTCAGAAAAAAAGCATTTCACCATGATTGTTATTACAAAGTTTCTCTGTGTTCTCTCATATTAAATGAGAAGAGTACAGAAAAATGGGGTTGGTTTCCTCGTCTGGGATGGCCTCTCTCCATGGCGTTCCTGAAAGCCTGACTGGGCCGATTTGGGGTGCTGCCCTGGGCTGTGCACCCTCAGGGCCTGCGGCCTTGTGCTCGGCCTCAGCGCCGCCCAACCTGTGAATTTTTGAGGAGATGGCTCCCCCGTGTGGTGCCGCCACACAAACCTCATCTTTCCCTCGAAAGAAAACACAGAATTGTTCTTTAACACGCTAACATTTTTAACAAAGCCGCGTTGGGCTCTTTTCCACTGCTAGAGAGGCTGAAAAAGATAAAACGACTGCTGAACTCTTGTACTCTCTGTTGGGCTCAGGCCCACCGTGTCACCCACCCTTGGCGCTGGAGGAAGGGGTGTAAACCTGCCCCTAAAACTCCTCATAGAGCACGATGAACGACCCCACAACGTTGAGCTGCTGGGAGATTTTGCTGTCGGGGACTCGATGTTCTAGGTGGTTGTTAGCCTAGTGCTGTACCAACAGGCCGGGGAGTAATTTAGCTGGGCTGGAAAACAAATAAAATAGCAGTAGTATTACACAGAATCTAGGGAACCTTGAGGGTAAGCAATAGTTAGGGTTTTGACAAAGTCTTTTTAGCTGAACATAAACTATTCCTAGGCTCCACCTAAGTTTTCAAATTAATTTTAAGTTAAAAAATTGCAGAAAATAAAGAGCATGTTATTACTATGGTGTTACAGGAAAACGAGTATGCCTAATGACAGGCGGTACCCTCAGAATAGTACAAAATGTTAAAATCAGCTTAGTGAATATTAATTAATTGAAATCAGTATATAGCTTTGGTCTATTTACTATGTAATCTAATAAAAACTTCAGAAGGGAAAACTGTGGCTGGTGGGTATCAGTATGAAAGTTAGATGCAGTCAGTGTGCAGTGCTGCTCTTGCATTGCCTCCGTGAGATTTCCCGTTTCTGAAGTGGGGAAAAAAAAATCAGCTATTTTTCCTTAAAACTAAGCTAGTGAGCTTGTCTCTCTTTTGCATTCAGTGGGCATTATGCCTGCCTTTAAACAGTGAACTTGCTTGGAGGTTAGCCTACCCGAGGCACAAAGAGAGGAGTGGATTGCCATCATCATCTCACTGTTCTGGTGTCATCAGGGGTGTGTGTGTATTTTTCATATTTCGTCACCAAAGCCTCTTTTGTCTGTTTTCTAAAATTATAGGTCTTTTCTACTTCTGGGAAATTACTGTTTCCTCTCCTAGTTTCATGAATATTTAAAGCTACATTTACCTTAAAAAAGACTGGATTGGGAGTGTTTAATCAACATTTTAAAATTGTTTTTAACATAATAGCAGATGTATTTCACTTACGTGTACAAAGCATCTTTCTTTCTCCCTATGAACATACAATTAAATTCACAGCCATGGTTACTTAACTTACCTTCTTCTGATCTAATCCCTTTGGGGTATGGTGTTCCAAGCATCGTATTCCTTGTGTTTTTTCAGTAGCATGTTGTAAAATACTGAAAAGAAAAGGACAATCTGTGACAAAAGCCATCACATTCCCAAAATATTGGCTGGATAAAGCCAAGCCTACTCTTTGGGAACATGCCTGTGTATAGCAAGACTTTTTACAAGTCGGGGATCGCAAGCAGAACTGCATTTTGTTGTCTGCCTTATGCTTTGCAGGTAAACACACAGTATCATAATTGTCTTTTCCGTTTTGCTTTCTGTGTATTAGCAGAAATTATTCCAGAAGGAAGCTGAGCTTGATATGCTGAGATCTAGACTCTCTTTGTCTTCTCCCCTCCTCAGCATGAGAATGGGGGAAGGTTGGGGAAGTGATGCTGGTACGGCCGCGGAGCCGGGACCCAGCATCCCTCAGTGGACAAGCCTCCACAGGGACCCGTCTGTGCCGCACCGCCTGGGGCCAGGGATCACTCCCGAGACAGATGCCTTTTGTGGTGTAGACTTATGTGTTTCTGCTTTATAAAAAAATAGAATGAAAGAAAAGCCACCAAAACTCTTGAAATTTAGACATCTGGTCTGGCAGTTGGTAATGTGACGGCCTATTAAAATATTTATGCTGTTTGTTATTTAACTTAATTTGTGGTTTTTTTAAAAGGATTTGGAAATGGGCAGATTAAATAAAATAAGGTGAGGTTGCTTTGGTTGGGAGTGACATGTATTGGCAGAAATCTGGGGGCACTGGCAGCACAGGGGACTAATATTCTGTCTTTCACTCTCCTATAATCTAGTCGTTTTGTTTTCGTTCTGAGCGAGAGGAGGTGCTGATAAATATGCTGAAAATATTTTCACACTTCTGTTGGGTGGAATTTCAATTCAGTAACTGGTACATGAAGGCCTGGCTCCATGAAAGCTTCTGAGTCAGTGACAAAACTCCTTTTGACTCAGTTGTAGCTGTGGAAAACAATGTTAAAACTGATACAAACCCCCCTTGAAGTTTTCAGGGACTTCCTACTTTAGGTTTTCAGAAAACTTCCTTTGCAGGATTTAAGGAGGGAACCAACTGTTAAAACTTCTCAACTGTTTAAACCGTGACACCCCAAACACAGTTTGGAGAAGTTTCAAGTATCATTTAATTGTTTTCCAAGAGAGAACAGCCCTCTTGGAAATGCAGAGTGGCTATTTTAATTAGAGATAAGTAAAACCAATATAATTAAGTTTAACATCCTCAGGGCATGACGATGTCAAAGCTAACACCACCATCGGAAAATTTAGGAAAGGAAATTTTAAAAGCAAGAGGAAGGGAAACCTGGGTGTCCACTCAAGGCAGAAGCTAAACAGATTGGGTTGTTCTGTGCGTGCAGGGGAGCCTGGGTTGGGTGTGCACATCCTCGTGCTGTACGAGATAAGGGGCACTGCGCATACAGCGGGGGGGAAGTGAAAAATTCACTATGGCATGGAAATCAAAAAGACGTTTTCACAATAATAGAAGCCAAAAGAAATGGTCATCAACAAGGGTCAGGTTTTGGAACAAAGAAAGAGGAATGGAGAGGATGGAAGAGAGAGGGAGGGGAAAAGGCAGAAGTCGTCCCCAGATTGCTCCTTTCCCAGTGCTGCACTTGAAGGACAAAATTCCTTGAAAATTTATGTAAATTTATTAAGAAATAATGCTTGTGGCTAATCAGACTGCAGTTCATCTAGGTATGTAGCTAACTGCTGATACTGGCTTCACTGGGCTACGTTCAACTCTTTTGGCTGTTGATAGCTTTGTGTTGCGAAAGCTTTAGGACAGAGACCCAAGAGGTCAGCTGTAATCTGTGTTCAGAGATGGTGATACAGCATGAATAAACGGTGCTAGACATACGGAGATCAAATTAGCAAAGCTTGGTTTCATGTTAACCATGGATAATACGGTGTGAAATTATTTAATTAGTAAAAATCCCTAGATATTCTGGGAAACAAAAAGGAGCAGATTGGAAGAGAGGCAATGTTGGGGTGGTCAAGGAGATAGGTGAGGGAGTCTCCATGGCTTCACATTGTTACTAGAGGAGTGAGAAAAAGGGCAAATGTTCTCTGGTGAGCTGGAGCCATGTTAGCTGTGCTGTACGTGCATGGTGAGGAACTGGCACGCCAGTGCAACGGCGTGTCTGTACCGATGGGTGTCTGTGCACCCGTCAGCTGCATCTCCTGTGCTGGACCAGGACATTGGCCCTTCCTGATGTCTCCCTTTCCCCAACATCTCATCTTACTTCTACATTATTCTGTGCTTTAAGGTTGTTATTTGCAAATGAATGATTTTTCATGTGTTACTCATTTTGGAGTAGAGGCTTATCTCTCCTGTGGCTTTTACAGACAATGCTCTAAGTTGTTAATGAGCTCTGCATATTATGATTTTTTTTTTTTTTTTTTAAGATTAAGCGTTTCTAACTTGTCCACACAACACCCTGCTGCTCAAGCTCATACGTATTTCACCTCAGAAGACGTGCAGAAGCTTTTTTGGGTGCTCACCTGGTCAGTGTGGATTACTCTACTGGCCACCAGGATGGGTTAGACTACATTTGGCATTAAAACTTGGTTCAAATTCCAGCAACAGGGAAAGCTCTTCCCTCTTGCTTTTTTATTCCTCTATTATTTTAAAGCTTTAACTATACAACACTGGTCTATTATTTCAGTCTTTTCATGACCTGGACTGTAAGGAAGTAGCTATGATTAAACCACCTGAGTGAGTCACTTATTTAAATTCACTTTGGTTGATTTGCCAGGTAACCACTTTTATTTTCCCTGTTCTTCTAATTGCAATAACAAATGAAAGAGGAGAGAGCGCCACAATGCATATAAATCTTATTGCAATGCTTATGGTTTTGCTTGTAATTAATCTATATTAAGTCACTTAAAACGTATGGATTTTTTTTTGTATCTATATTAAATGCAGTGGTTGATACATTAGATTACGTTATCTAATATACTGTAGGATTTGATCATAGTGTGAAGATGCTTTAAAGAATTTTTACACTTAACAGTCCAAATCTGGACATGAGAGGGTTACATTTCATTGCTTTTTCCTAAACTACGTAGATGCAGGACAGTTTATCTGTAACTTGAGCTTGTGGTTACTGCTAAAAAGATTTTTCAAAGGAATCATCTTTACCTTTTTGTTGTTGTTTTTTTTTTTTTTTTTTTTTAACCTTGCAACTACTTTGAATTAAAGATCTGAAAATAATTTTGGAAGAAGTCACTCATATAGGAAGTGGCAATTTTCACTTTTAAGTGATTAGTGGAAGGGGTCCCTGCCCATGGCAGGGGGGTTGGAACTAGATGGTCTTTAAGGTCCCTTCAACCCAAACCATTCCATGATGTTTCTATGATTATAGTGGAACTGTATCTCCTTTCCCACACTTCCACTCCTGCTCTGTATGTGAAGTTCAGAAAAACAGTTTACAGTCTGAAGACCTTAAGCATTCTGTTGAGTTTTATATTCTTTCTTTCTTAAATAAATGGAGTAATTCAAACCCATGAAAACTTAACAGAGGGGAGAGTGGGTCCAAATCCATTCCCTGGCTTGTATTTTTTTTAAACCTACGTGTAAATATTTTGGTTTCTTGTTTATGTTCTTAATTGCCTTTAGGGATATATTGCTTTAAAATAATAAGATGACTGTTTATATGTTTTAATTTTAGATATATACAGAATGTGAGATTTGGGAAGGCCGAAGGTTAGGGAAAAAACCCCACTTTTTCTTGTGACTTGAAAGGAAACACTTTGAACAGCTCAGGGAGTTTTGTATCTTTTCAGTTGTGGTGGTGACACTGATATTTGCAATTTGCCAAATGACTGAGGACAATAGTGGTCTTAAATGGTGTTGGCTTTGTTAAAAAAGTCTGTGTAAAGCCACATTACATGTGTCAGCAACTCCTCTTCAAATCTGCCAATATAAAAGCTTAAAAAATGTCTTCTAATGCCATGTGCTGCATAATTCAGTTTAGGATCTAAAAATAAAGCGAGGTTCTTTACAATACTGTGCACACACAGAAGTGAAGTGAACTTGTGTTAAATCTGCTCTGAGTTGTCTGATTAAAATTATCTCAGTGTGAAGGAAGAAGGCAGGAGGGCCACACACAAGTATTTCTAAGAGCAGGGAGCTGTTGTAATCTTGTGAAAAATAAAGCTGTCAGAGGTTGTGCGTGTATACAGCACGCTAAAATTGTTAGGGTTCGTGTGGGTGCAAAGGTGTGGACAACTTCAACTTAAAATTCGCTTAAGCGTGGTCTCAAATAAATTTATATTAAATCAGCAATAGGAGGTGAAACTGTTTGTTGGAATTGTCTGACTAACTGCTTTTAAGTCTGGAATTTCATTTTCCAAACATAACACTGTGGATAGGGAAACAAAAAGCAAAAATGAACTGCAAATTATTTTGCTGTTCAGGGAGACAACAGGCTCTTTATAGTTCTGCTCTATAGCTTAATTTTTAGGGCCTGTATAAATAGAATTCAATCCACCAACTGATTCAGAGAGGATAATCCATCAATATTTAATTTGTTAAGAAAGAAAAGGCTTTAAAATAATATAATGTAGTTCATGAATCAGATGCACTGTTGGATTCCATTATTAAATGTAGATGTATAATATTGGTGGCCTTGTGTTTGTTATTTTAATAATTCTAATTAACTTTTGGTAATTGTAGTGTATCTGCTGCCAACTATCCTGGCTATGATCATTATTCAGGGTTATTATTTTCAGTAGACAGCCAGGCAGTGAATATAGGAAGTTTTATGGCAAACTAAACTTAAATAGCACAATAAGGTTTTCTTGTTGAAGAAAAATGCCTCTTGGTGAACTTCATCATGATCTGTCCGTGTTTAAGAGCTGCTGAGAGATTCAGGCTATCTTTATGATAATGTAGTAATTTACAAACCCCCTATAAACTGTACTTCACTCTTTCTCCCTGATTATTGATGGTTAGTGAGATTTGCGTGAGAAAGTACAATCTTTCTCCCTTACAATTATCCTGGTCCTCTTTTCTCAGTCTTTTTATGGTCCCACGCTCCATTATACCATGGTGGTGTAATAGTGATAAACCGAGACACTCTAGACCGAGCTGCTGCAAACATCTTGGCAATAGCAGGCGGATCCATTTGTGCACGCGAGGATGAATCCTTCGCTCGCGCTGAATCACGCTTCATTGTCCAAGAAACCCACTGAGGTAAGGAGCTGTTGGTGAAGATGGCTCTGAGCCTGTGGCCTTTGTCTCTCCCCTTGGTAGCCTGCACAACTTCTGTTCCCAGGGCAGAGATGGCACTCTGGAGAGTGTCAGCAGTTTTGCTCCTCTGTATGAGGTCTTTCAGCTGCTGCAAAAATGCTATCCCATTTTAGCTGGTAAGATGTCACGGGTAAAAGTTTCCCAACAAATATGAGCTCGTTGCAGGAGAGAAAAGCTGCCATCACTAGCATTGCATTGCTGAGAAGCAGTTGAAAAACAATAGGTTAAAAAACCCCCACACACTGTTATGATATCCAGAACTCTGTTTCTAAACAATTGGAGATGTGGCTATCTATACAACCTAGTAAGATTTATTTTTCTGCCACAGCAGCTTTTCCACGCGTGGAATGGTTGCAACCCCAGAGGTTTATGTAATCTGACTTTATTTCATTGAAAAAAAAAAAAAGGAAATTGTTGATAGTTATAGTAACTTGAAAAAGAAACTTGTAAGGATAAATTTGCAAAGGTCCTCAGAGTAAATGAGTAGAGTGAAATTCCTCCTAGACCTGTTCTTGTTCCTGAATTTCATAGAATCACAGACTGGTTTGGGTTGGAAGGGACCTTAAAGATCATCTAGTTCCAACCCCCCTGACATGGGCAGGGACACCATCACATCTCTTAAAGGCAGGTACTCTCTGAAAGGTTACTCGCATCTCGTTAGCTTAACAAGTGAAAGCAGGACCAATGGAATAATGTGTTAGAGGCAGAGCAGAGACGTCTGGGCAATCAAACCCAAACCATCCTCAAAGACCTTAGGAGAACCTGGGCATTGCAAACACCCTCTGTTAAGACCTGAAATACAGTCCTGCGAAAAGGCACAAGAATTTTCTAACGGTTTAATGGGTGACTAGATTTGAAGGAAAAACATTGTTTATTTTTAATTTGGAAGGGGAAGATTTTGTAAGAAAATTGAATTAATCCCAGAAGAGTGTTTGGAATAGAAATTCAAGACTCTAAACCAAAAAGGCGACTCAGAATGAATTTACAGCTGTTGAGGAAGATGCATATATGACACCCTACGAGTACAAAGTCAGACTGTCATCAGATGACGTTATTAGCACTGAGGGATTGTACCCATTAAAATAACTGCTAATTTCTTATGCTGTCAAGCTAGCCGACTGCCCTTTCTTCAAAGCGCATTGTGTTGCCGAGAGAGTTATTGAACTTACTCTAAGCCGCCAGACAATGTTCATCTTCAATTTGCCCATCGGAACATCCGTACAGTTATTTGGGCCATCTTCAACGTGTTTCATTGCTTTTGAGTAGATCATTGAGATAACATACTCTCGTTTGATGGTGGCATGCCTCCTGGATGACAGTGTAAGAAAACGAAGCCCCCACCTCCCAGTGATCTTTTCCGTTCTTTCTTTACACATCACACGAACAAATGCAACGCTGAGGTCATCTATAACCTATAGATTCCTCTGAAGAAATTAATACTAACCATTTTTAATCTCATTTTCTGTGTATTGCCTGCTGCAATTTGGTCTCTTAATTTGTTTTTGCAAATGATGAATTTGATTTCCTGCTATCAATGAGTGTCTGCCTTTCGGTAGGCTCCGAGCATGACTGGCATAATGAAAAGTTCTTCTTGCTTTGGAGTTATAAGTTTTTATATCACGAACTTCCCACTCTCTAATAACTAAGATCAGATGGCAGATCTTGCTGTTTCTTCACTCAAAGTTGGTGCTAATCTTTATCATCAAAGTGAATAAGAATAATACTTATGATGGTACAGGAAAAGGAGAAAAAAATATGTGGAAAATCTAGTAAGTGGTAAATCCCAATGCTTTTCTCCTGTTGGCTCTCTAGAAGATCCAGGCCTTCAAAGTGCTGTTGCTAAAGAAACATTTGTGATTTATTAGGTGTTTCTTCACGCTGTTGGAAATAGACGTGGGTGGATCTTGAGCTTTTTTTCCTTCTTGAAACATAAATATTTTTGTTGTTGTCATTTAGAAGGTGCTCATCTCAGAACTATTATAGTATTTGCTTTTTTTATTTGGCAGCGATAACACAAAGTAAAACATTATACCCTCCGTTGCTACGAGGTAGATGGGAGAGTTATTCTAAGTAGGCAAATAGATCCTGTTGTCCAGGTTTTGGTGTCAGGGTACGTACAATGGCATGATGCTGTTCTCTCCCAGCCGTGTAAGTAGCACACTTGCCTCTGGGGTCTGTGCTTGGCCCTTGTCTCTAACAACGTCGTTACCCCGTTGACTTCTATTCAAGTAGTTGCTTGCTGACAGATGGGAGGCATTCAGCGAATGCGGCTGGAGCCAATGAGGTTCTCAAATTTACAGCGCTTCGCACTCGACAGTTTATTTTTTATTTTTTATCTACATCTCAATTACATAGTAGGATGTTCTTTTTAAAAACTTGTTTGTTATTAAGATATAAATCTACTTATTTTAGTCATGTCGTGCATGCCAGCGTAATGCAATACAAGAAGATTACAAGCTGATGGTTAGATGTTAATAACAGTAACACAAAACATTAAGGCAAGTGACATTTACATAAGTATCTTGATCTTAATACATGTAATTTACATATGAAAATTTAATCACCATAGAGATAAACAGCTGCAATGTTTAATTAAACTCTCCACACAAAATCAGCCTGCGAGAAGTAGTTTGTCACTGCTAATTTATCACAATTCTCATAAGTATTCTTTAAAATAAAAATGCAAAATAAATGACTCTTATTGATAATTTAACTTCTGGTTACTTTATCGTATTCTCAACAGGCTTTGATGATACAATTACAATATGAAGATTCTAGGCTCATTTTCTCACAATTTAGAAGACAAAACATAAATATAAGGAGAACAAATGTATTTGTTTACAGACTTAAGGGTCAGCAGTATGGCAGCACTAGAGTACAATTTAGGCAAATTTAATGCCATGATAAGTTATGTGTAATGAAGGGATGCGAGTCTCTCTCTGTGGGGCTGTTTAAGGAGGAAACAATTATAAGTGAAAATTAATGCCAGCATTATCGCGGAGTTGGAACAGACTCCTCGCTCACAATATCACTGACTAAGCCACACATTTCAGAAATCAGAGATGTGCTGACATTCAGAAGTTATTGAAGCCTAGACTTTGCTTCTAGTGATGTATTTTAAAGCAAAACAAAGCGCTCAGTATCTTGAAAGAAACAATTTACATATCTTTCCGGGGATTCTTCAAGAAAATTAAAATTAGAAGGTTGACTGAATCCTCTTCACAGCACCAAAATAGCAATACCAGCAAAAAAAGAGCTTTTTTGTAACTTCAGGGTAGGTAGGAATGGAGAACAGATATTTAACCTTTCGTACCTTGAAGTACATATTTTTAGGTGTGAAATTATATTATATCCCAAGCAGAACAAACTGTAACAAGGCGGAGGACCATGATGAGGTTGTCAGATGTGCCTTCTGCATATGCTAAGAATTGCCTGTTTATATATAGATTTACTGAATTTCCTATACTATGGTAACCTCGGAACACTGGGCAACCTTGGTTTGCATATGGCAAATTAAATTACTCTTCTGGACCCTCTGAAAAGATGACTCTTTTTGAAAACACTGTTTTTGCCTTGGGTCTGGATTTTATTAGGTTTGCATATTGCAAATTAAATTACTCTTATGGACCCTGTGAAAAGATGACTCTTTGAAAACACTTTTTGCCTTGGGTCTGGATTTTATTCTGTTTACTGCCTGTGTCTCTTTTTGTGTAAGTTTTGTTTAAGGATGTGTTCATTTAAGGTTGTGTAGGTGATATGCCTAAGGGTGATACCCAGGCCACAGAGGCAAAAGTTTCCCAATAAGACATGTTCCACCTCACCAGAACTGTGGAAGGAATAACCTCCATACCAACTTAAATCGGAAATATTCTCATTGCCAGGCGAACACAATTTCATCTTTATTTTTGGTGTGGTTATAATGTGTTGGCAGGCAGCTGATTGTAAGTGGCAATTTCCTGGATATGCTGCTATTAATTGCTTTGTGTTATAATACATATGGTTATGATTTGAACTAGAACGTGGCGTATTAGGCACAGTTCCCTAGCAATTAAAATATTTGTATTCAACAAAACAGAGGAAGTGGAATGAAGAATACAAGAAGCAATTCTGTAATTGCAAGATTGTAAATTATAGATTAGGACTGATTGCCAAGATCCATGAGATCTGTAGGTGCAGGGTCTGTTAGTGCCAAGAAGAGAAGAGATGGTAATCACGAATGGAATTTTGGGAATATATATAGGCTTGTAGCCAGAAAAATAAATTCAAATCTTGAAAAAAAAATTTTTTTGGATGTTATTTTTTCCATATCCTTATATGTTAAGGATATCCTTAGTTTACTACTCTTAAGCAAGAGCTGTGTAAAATTCAGTACACCGTCTTCCGCTCCTGCATATATTTTTTAGCTTTTAACCCTCCTAAAATCTGAAAAAAAAAATGAATAGTGATCTGCTCTGTAGGATCTGCTAACCTCAAGGGCAGCATCTATTACAGTAAAAAAAAACCAAACCCCAGTTCTAAGTAGAATTCAGCTGCAATATTCACTCCACCACAAAACTATTTGTTTAAATAATTCTATATTTTAATGTGCTTTTGTAAAGCAAACCACGATGTCCTGTTGGATATTTATTTCCTCACACTTCTCTTTCAGTGCAGGGCCAATCTTGCTGTAAAGGCAGAAATAGCTGTTTGCCCATCCTGCGTAGATGGTTTTGAGACTGCAGTGTGAGGGTTTTCTGCACTTTCACTGTCATCATGCACTATTGTAATTAGACTCCATATACCCTTTTTGCATACAAGGTACCCTTACCTGTGCGAGCTAACCTGACTCTTCAGCAAGCCTGTATTTAGATTGTTGGTGGTGATATATTAGTTATACATCTGTAACGCCTTACTGAACCAGGGCAAGTTTTTCCATATGCAAACCCATGAGGACGTGACGTGTCTTCTGCTGGATGGCCGATGGATGTTTAGATACAGATACAGACACACAGGCGCTGGGCGTTCAGCTCACACGTAGTCACTGGGGATTTAGGGCATTCAGCATCCCACAAAATCAGGTCCAGTTGCACAAGTCCATCAGAACCACAGGGTAATGATGACCAAGGAATATATTTCTTAATTATTATTTTTAGTTGAGGGAATTGCCTTAAGGCCCTGCAACATGATTCTGAGCCAGTCTTGAGGACGCTGTAACAAGTGGCAGTGGGAGGTGTGTGTTATCGCAGGAGGTGAGCGAGCCGCGTCCTTAGCACAGTGCGAGAGATTGTCGTTTGGCTTTCCAAATGGGGGTTTAGGAGTCAGTTTTGTTAAATTTAGACCTGTACAATACACCATAGAAAGACTACACAGGTAGGCTGCCTATTTCAAAATATAAAATACATGTCCATGGAAAGTGATGCAGGGTTTTCCAAGGTTCATTTCTGGAAGTATGAGGGACCTCAGTCCCTGCTGCTGCCTCTTCCTTGTCAGCAAGTGCCTTCTGTCAGTATGAACGAGCAGTGTGACGCTCCCCTTCCATGCCATGTGCTGGAAATACCCCTGCAGCTACAGCAGCCCAGGCTGCGACCTCATAAGATCACACACACCGCAGGGTCTAGGCTGGACAGATGGACAGATCAGCCACTGCTGCTCCGCAGCAGAGCCTGGGGGGTCAAGCAGCACTGACACTGGTCACTGCACTTACCTTCCCCCCTTGGTGCTCAGGCAGGGTGTGGGAAACATTTTGAATTACATAGGGTAGGTTTGAGCACCTATTGTCCCGGCAGATCCCATGCTAACTCCTTGAAATTCAGGTGTATAATCCCACAGCCCCTGGCCAGCATCCTTAGCTATGCCCTGCAGACCCCGTGCTGACGGGGGTGAGCCCCCCCACGTCTGCACTGTCCTTTTGGTACCGTGGCGCGCTGTTAAAGAGGCTTCTATATCCCGCTTAAGAGGAGGCTTTATGTCGGCCGTAGATGAATTAACTGCTGTGTTGATTAGATTTACAAAATCTTTTGGGATAAAAGTATTAAGTAAATACAAAATGATTAAAATCCAGCCCTGTAGGAAGAACGCGGTGTCCCTTGTCTTCTGGCTGGGAAACCAATGACATTGGTAAAACTGTGGGCTAAGAGTCGGTAAGACGATGATTTTGCTTATGTTTCTTAAGTGACCAAGTACAGCAGCTGGACAGAGTCTGAAGACTCTCAAGGACTGACTCCTATAACTGCCATCTCTATGGGGCTGAAAATAAATCATTGTCACCAACAGTAGAAACATATATTTCCACACTAATTAAAAAGGATGCAAGAACGCTTTATTTATTTGCAAAGTACACATAACCTCCCGGTTAGAAGTATAGACTTTCTCCTGCGAGAAGTGATCGGTCCCTGGGGAGATCTTTTCTCCCTATCCCTTGATGATGTCAGTGAGTCCTTGATTAGCTGCTGACATATGAAATTATGGGGGATCAGCAAGGTTAATGAAAGGCTTCTCTGTATAGCTGTGCCCATACACTGTCTCCCTCTATCCTCCTCGGCTTTGGGTTGTATAGTGACCTCGGTGACAAAGTCAAGAGAGAAAATATACACTGGGCTATCAGTGCAGGCTAATCAGCGGTTCTCTGTTAATATCTAATTATTTAATAAAGGGGCGATGAATTATTTGCGGCCCAGGGTTTTTACAAACCGGGGCTGATCTCCGTGGAAGTGCTGTTGGACTGTCTCGGCAGTATTGTCATTGATTAGCTCTGTCGTGTCGAATATATTTTTGCAGGTGTGACTTGCATAGGAAATTCCCTTTTCAGCACGGTGCTGAAGGCAGGCAGAGGTTGTCATTGCCAGGAAGAAAATGGGTCTGTGCTGGAATCGCCAGGAGGACAGACCGACTTGTGCAAGTCAAGCAGGAGTGTCTGTGCCCTGGGTGATGGTGGCTGGAAGTCAAGGACCAGAGCTGTAAATGCCAGCCTGTTACAACGGCAGCATTTAATTACTGTAACTCCTTCGTGCTCTTCCTAACTATACTGTAAGAGAGTAATATCTGACAAGGAACTGCTGATTTTACAGTTCCCCATCTCCATCTTTGTGTCAATAGAGAGGATTCTGAAGGAGCAGCCTTTCTGTTGTCCTTCTTGAGGGGATGCTGTCGGGTCAGACCGTACTTTGGGCAATCTGCTCTCTTCCCCTTTGGCCTGTGCCTGTAATTGTGGTCCCTGTTGTGCAGCCTGGGTAGCCGAGGGTATTTGTACCTATTAATTCAAATCATCCTCCTTTAAGGATTCAGCTTAGAAAAGATTTTCTGAGTTAGAATGACCTTAACATATGTCACGCTTTCTGCAGAGTGGGTGAAGATTATTTCCATATTAATTACTGTTGCAAAGTTTTTCCTTTTCAGCTGCACACGATTCCCGTCTGTTCCTTCCTCTTTGGGTTTTCTTTTTTATCACACTCCTTCCCTTTTGAGCTTATTCATCTTACTGTGGAAAAAATGGAATGGTTGAGAATTTGTTTTACTGAAAGTATTGTTCTTATCATGGGAGCGAGTCCAGAGGAGGCCACGGAGATGCTCTGAGGGCTGGAGCCCCTCTGCCATGGGGCAAGGCTGCG
>NW_010245707.1:60891-72288 GCF_000690775.1 Eurypyga helias
GGTTCCCCTGCCCTTGGCAGGGGGTTGGAGCTGGGTGGTCTTTAAGGTCCCTTCCAACCCAAACCAGTCCGTGATTCTATTCTATGATTCTAATACATATTTCAAACTATGTATGCATATAGCCATTCCTCTCTCCCACCCCAGCTGGGGACATGGAGTGTGACTGTGTGTGGGCTTTTTGTTCCTTGAATTTCACGTAAGGACAGTACATTTGGGCTCAGCCTAACAAGGTGCATGCTGAAATTTAAGCATTTGTGTTGTCACATCAAATTTAACGTGACCTCTATTTTGAAATTAGGAGCATGCAAATAAATTGCATCGTGCAAAGTGCCTGGCTTGCGAGCCCCGAGGGACAACGCAGATCTCTGGGGAATGAATGGGCCAAAATGGCTCTGGGAAGGTACAAACAGAAAGGGAAGAGAGTAACACAAATGAAGGAATAGATGTCATGTCAAAGCCTGTTGGAAAGGTGTTTTTGCCAGGTCGTTGCAGGGGAAGGACAAGGACAGGGAGCTGCTGGGAAGGGGTGAAGCTTCACGTGAACATGTTGGGATTTTGGAAGAGCCCAATGGAGAGACTGAAAGCACATGGGAGCTACAGCTTAATTGCTGTACGACATTTGAGAATTTGGGCTTGTGCCTCACCTCGAGATGAGCCCAGGTTACAGAGGTAAGATTTAGTTCTGAACATATTTAAAGATCTCAGGCTTTAGATGAAAACCCATGGGTAAGGAGGGAGGAGGATGGCATGTAAGACTGGCAGAAGGTCTGCTCTCAAATTTGGGAGATAAAACTGGACAGGTGTTAGTGTCTCAGGAAAGAAGCATCTCTCTGACTGGCTGCTTTGCTACTTGCATGTGCCTCTGGACCAGGCTGACCCCAGGGTGGTTGGGAAGTGAGTCCTGAGACACGTCTTTGGAACTGAACCTTTTATCCCTTCAGCAAAAAGTGAGACAAGGGCTCCAGCAGCAACACGCGTATGTGGCCGAACACAGGACGTTATTTATGGGCAACAATGTGGGAATAATTCACCTGGGCTAAATACAAAACTTTATGATGCAATTCCGAGTGTTGAAGGTGTAGGTGATGAAGGATGCTAATGTCAGTGTTGCACGTCTCTGGTTTTGGGTGTGATTCAGAGTAAGCTATAGGTATTTGCTGGCACCAAATAAGTACTACAAATGGAAATGCTACTATTTATCTTTGCTTTTGATTCTGCCCATGTTTGTCTTAAAGCTGTTATTTAGCAGCTTCAAAAGCACTTTTCTGTATCTCTATTTATAATTAAAATGGGCCAGATCCATGGCCCTGCTTAGCTCCTGATAAAGACAGTTGTTTTGGCTCAGAGAAAAGATGGGTAGTTGCTCCCTTATTTCTAAATCCATTGCAGACATGCTTTGGCTTAACCAAAGTGCCAGGGGCATGCATGCAACCTGGTTTAATCTCTTCATAGGGGGAATAATTTATAGAGTGGGGAAAATGCTTCCTGCAGTTTATCTCCAGGCAGGACCTCGCGGCAGGGAGCAGCGCTTGGAGATGCTACCTGGCAAGTGGGAACTTGGGACGTTAAAAACTATTTGGCTGTGTGCTTTTTGGCTCAACGTTTGCTTCCATGGCACCTTAGTGCATATGTGAGCTTAATTAGTTTGCAAATTAAGGATAAGTTTAACTGTTTACATACATTAATCAATAATCAAGTCCCAATAAATTAGGAACAAACTTATTTTTGTTTGTCATGGAGGATAGAGCTATAAAAGTAGGGTTTTTCTTCCTGTTATTTCAAAGTAAAAAGCTCATGGATAGTGAAGTAATGGGGGTTTTTAAAATTACCTGTCTTCTTTAGCATCAACACACTGTGTACTTGTGGCACTGGGGAATATGAGAGCACACTTTTCTGTACATGACTTATCAGCAGCTCCTCTGTAAAACACATTTTTTTGTTCAGCTCTGACTGGCCTCTTGCCTTTCTCTATGGATCTGCCACCTCCCACTGCCAAGCTCCCCAGCTCCCGAAAGCCTAAACCAGCCCTCAGCCCTCCGTCCATCTCTTGGTTTGTCTTGGGTGGGATGGAGGGGCAGGTGCAGGGTCTTTTCAAGGTTGCCATAGATATGCTTTTCCATTGTGCTGTTTCAGTCACCCTTATGGCCCACAAATAACAAATCCAAGTTTCAAACGTCTTGTTGGTTTTATACCCTTCGGTGCTTGACTGGAGCAGTGTGAGATGGCTCTTTTTTAATACTCTGGTTCTTCACAGTATCCTGAATTAAGCACGTGAGGTGATTTAGGTTTGAAGCTTCTAGGAAGGAGATAATTGTTCTTTTATTATTATAATAGATCAAAATAAAATCAGCTTGCGCTTCTGAAACGGAGAGTTTTTTAGCTGGAGAAGTGTACAGTAATTCTTTTACAGTGTTATCAAATGGCATAATAAAAAAGCAAAAAGCATCTCATTTTCTAGGCTGTTTATTTTATGCATCCTCTTTGAATTGATAAATATTTCTATTTAAATCTGGGATTCTGTTTGGAGCGTCACCCACAGAAATGATCCAGTAAGTATTGCTTGATCTTAAAAGAGCTGATTTTTGTGTGTGCAAAAGTGTACAAATTATTTCATGCCTGTATTTACCCAAATAGTTGACTTGCAACTGTGGATGCAAAACAAATATTAATGCAGGCTAATGGCAGTTAAGCATCTGAAGTGCCATTTCTGTATGCAAATACCAGAATAATGATGTTAAAAGAGTTACTAGCATTTACTTAGTACCTGTGGTATCTGGCATACAGCTGAAATAATTGCATACAAGCCTAAGTACTTCCCTGCACATTTTAATAAAAATACTCCTTTGCTCTGCTGTATTGTCATAGGAAAAACTTATCAAACATGATATTATCAGAAATATTTCAGATTACTCTAAAATCCCATGTTGCTGGTTGGTTTTTTTGTTTGTTTGTTTCCCCCCCCAAAACCCCCCCCCTAAATTTATCATTCTTTGATTGAAACCAGAGATGAAATACCAGGTTTGGGATTCTGCAGAGTCTGCGGTACAGAATTACAGAGGCCCAAAGTTTGGAGAGCAGATCCAGGAGAGCTGAGCATCACCTGCAGCTGGAGAAATTCCCCCTGGAGCAGCTGCCCAGCTCTGCCTGTTGTGCAGTGAAATGCAGAATTTCAAACCCAGGCTTGTGAAGCAGTTAGGAAAACACCCCAAAACTTCTGCCTTCCTCTAGATACCTTTTAATAGGACTTTTCCCACTCTCTGTTCAGGTGTTTGAAGAACAGGACAGATCAGCCCCGCTCCGGTTTCAGTGCCTGCTTGCACCCAAAATGATGGTTGACTTAAAAAACCCCAAAATTACATAAATTTTGTGCCCCAATTAGCACTGCTAATTGGGGCACACAAGTAAATTGCACTCTACCCTGTGGAGATAGTCAGCCAGTCAACCAGATCACTGAGTCACCAAGAGCATGTCTCCAACCCTGAGTTACTATTTAATCGGGTGCAAAATGAGAGGTCCCTGCAGGAAGGACACAGTCCTGCTGCTGGGTGTCAGTGGGAGAAGCTGCCTGGGGCTTTACTTCTTCCTTTCAAATATTTTTTTAACTTTGTTTTAAAATTCAGAATAAACCCCTGAGTAGGTGGGAAGGAGACTGCTGGTAATTCAGCATCGTGTGTTAGAGAAGGGTAGGGTTTGCCGGTGCACATAGTTCCTTTACAGAAATATTTTGGTTATTAAACCTGGGCATCATAACTGTGATGTTGCCTTCCCATGTTATAAAATAGTGGGATAAACAAAAGCTTGAGAAGAAACCTCCAGTGTCTCGGCAAGTGCCTAAAATTTGGTTTGTGTGTCTGGTTGCTTTATGGACTGAGTTTTCCAGACTGGGGGAAGGTGGGGAAAGCCACAGTGAGATTTGTTATGGTGAGTTACTCACCAACTAATGCAGATAAAGGTGGATCTTGTTTGCTTCTGCTCACTCCTTAAAAACGTGCTGATTGTAGTGAGGGAGAAGCCACGCACGTTTTACTGACATGGAGCAGTGCTAAGAAAGAAAACCCAAGAAAACCACTTGGGATCCCTAAAGAAGCTATATATTCATGAAGTGACACCCATGCGGTTATGTATATGGCATTATGCAGCCGTTGTGGATGTAGATCATTGACCACATCACATGCACAGTAATTAATATATTATTTGTTCCGCGTGGGTGAGCAAAGACTCATTGAGCCTGTAACCTGGCCAGGGCTGAGGAATGAATACGGTGACGCAGAATTAAAAACCATGGATTAGTTAATCGGACAATATGTTTATATGTTTGAGAGGAAAACACCTCATCAGACAACACCACTCACCATTATTTTGGAAGCTTGTCTGAATTCCACTCAATGTTGATAGGGCTTAGGGGAGATCAAACCCTCCCAGTAAAACCCAGCTTGAAGAAAGCTGGAAGCAGAGCTTAAATTCATTTGGTTTTGCAGGTTTTGATGCAGTTTTTGACTTACCAGGCATCACAAAAGGCAACGGCTGGTGGTGTGGGAGAGCAGTGCAGGTGATGCTGCCCGTCCCTTCCCTGCAGGAAGAGGTCTGAGAGGTGCCTGGGCCTTTTGGTTCTGCACGTGTAAAATATCACTCCATATTTTGGGGTGCTGTGGCACTCATAGGATTCAATTTAGGTCCATCCTGCTTCATGTGGAGAAAGAAAACTAGCCTTCTGTACTTGCCAAGGAACTATGATTTAATTTTTAAATATGATGAAGTTTTCAAGATTTGTCTTCTTCTGTTATCTGCATTTCCACTGCCCCTACAGGGCACATGACCCCCCTGATGGTGAATGTCTTCTATCCCGATGCTTGTGAATGACAGAGATATTTACTCCAGTATGCAGGTAAGGGAGCAGGATCAAAAAGGCCTGGCTCAAAATCATATCAGAATCCTCTAGCAAAAGCAGAAACCAGATCCTTATCACTAAACCCAGTATAGAAAAACAACTCCTCTTTCTCACCTCCAAGTAGTGGGCAGCAGTGTCCATTTGAAAATCATTGTAGAATCATGGGTTGGCAGGGACCTTAAAGCCCACCCAGTCCCACCCCCTGCCCTGGGCAGGGACACCTTCCACTAGACCAGGGTGCTCCAAGCCTCATCCAGCCTGGCCTTGGACACTTCCAGGGATGGGACATCCACAGCTTCTCTGGGCAACCTGTCCCAGTGCTCCCCACCCTCTCCGGGAAGGATTCCTTCCTGATGTCCCATCTCAGTCTCCCTCTTTCCATTTAAACCTGTCACCCCTTGTCCTGTCACTCCTTGCCCTTGGAAAAGGTCCCCCCCAGCTTTCCTGTAGCCTCCCCCCAGGCACTGGAAGGTGCTATAAGGTCTCCCTGGAACTTTCCCTTCTCCAGGTTGAACACCCCCAACTCTCCCAGCTTGACCCCATAGCAGAGGGGCTTCAGTATTTTTGTGGCTTTGCAATTAATTTTGATGTGATGGGGGAAAAATTTGAGACACATCAGTGTCTCTTTTTTTCTATCCATCAAAAATAAATAAAATCCTGAATATGTATTTGCAGTTATACACATTTTTGCTGCTTGAAGGAAGAAGCGACGCAGTCATTTGTAAAGGGAGAGTATCACTGATGTGTGTTTTAGATTTTCTCTGCTTTGACAATGTGTGATTTTATTGCTCTTTTCCTGCAAATGCCTCGGATGAAAGTCTTTGTGCAGAGGTAAATACTGAACGTTCCCCGCTCACGGCCGTGAAGCTCTGCATGTCCTACCCAGACCAGGCAGCGGCACCGCAGGAGCTGGTGACGGCCTCCCCAGGGGGAGGTAAAAGCATGTGCAGAATAATGGCTGTTGTGCTACTTAAATAGCTGATAGTGCAGCTGAAAACTTCTGAAAAACTGAATGGGGGCTTCAGAGGAGAAATAATTTATATTTCAGACTCCTTCAGGTGTGAGAATCTTTGGTTAATTAGTGTTCATGTTTTAAGAGCTGGAATAGTATTGTCTTTATAAGTTATAAAATAACTGATCTCAGTGATGCCCTATAGGCCATCTCACTTTTTGAAATTTTAAGCACTCTCTGCCTTGGAGTCTGCGTTCTCCATTTTTAATGAAGTGGCAGTGTTGTGTTACAGGCTGCAACACACGGAAATAAACCCAGTGTGATAACTAATGCCATATTTTCCATAACACAGATAAATTCCATATATATGATGGGCTAAATATTTTTTGCCTCTATTCTTTGATATTACTTTAGCTTGCTATAAGTAATTAGATCCACTAGATGGTGGTAAAGACCGTCTACTATATCCTCCTGTATCAAGGGAAATAAGAAGAGAAAAAAGTTGAGTATATTTAAAAAACCCAACCCCTGACAAACTAAACTTACCTACCTTTCTGCTGTATATATTAAACAGACTGCAAGCATGAGGAGGCAGTGATGCTTCTGGGCAGCATTATTATTATACTATGAGGAGCTCTCCAAATTAAATAGTTTTGTCAGGATAAATATTGAGTAAAATGATTATGAATGATTCTGGCAAGTTTTAATACAGATCAGAACCTAAATTAATCCCCCTCTAACTCATGGATCGTGGCACTCTTTTTCTTCAGATACAAATGAATAGTAAACAACGTTTTGGCAATTTTTAGGTTAATCATGTAGAACTGATTGCTGAAGAAGAATGCTATTAACATTTAGTCAATTTATACCCTACTCTGTGACAAATGAAAATTAATGTTGCTGTTTTTAAGATATCAGATGGGTCATGATTTTAAGAAAAGTTATTACCCCTAAAGATAACTGATAATGATGGCTAAAGGCAAGGAGCACCAAGCAACTTAGCAACATCCATAATTCCCTAAATTTATTCTGTGGAAAAGCAAATACAGCTTAGGCTGTCTGGTGGCTAAATAGGCAGCACTTTAGGTATTATTTGTTGGGTCTTTTTGATGTTGTTTTAAGTATAACGTTCCATGTTAATTATTTGTCAGTCATTTCTCATGGAAAAAAGACATGATTAATGGCTTCCCAACATTTAATAACCAAAAGCGGATTTCTGGAGTGGCACATTGTGTGCTTTTGGTGAAGATGTCATAGTTTGTCTTCCAGAATCAGTTATTCTTGTTGGTAAAGAGTTACCGAGTCTGTCTGTCTGCTGCTTCATATTGATGCAGGAATGTTTTGCCGTGATCAGCAGAGGTGATGCAGCGAAAACGGCTGCCGGCACGTGCAACAAGTGGGGGGTGAGAAATGCTAGCAAAACCATCAGGGGAGAAAGGAAAAGGCTCTTAATTCTAGAAATACATATTTGATATCATGGCTCTGTTGAAATTAGACTGTACAAAGGACTTTTGAGGAGATGTTAAACAGGTTTGAATTTATCTCGTACCACATCCCGTTAGACTGTGGGGAGAGCTGGCACCCGCGTGCCTCAGAGCGGTACTGGTCACCCAGGGCTCTGACTGGCTGCTTCCCTCTCTCCGTGCATGCATGGGAAGCCTTGCTGTACTTTCCCATAAAACAATTTTAAAAGGTCTTGACCTTTTGCAGAACCAGAATAAAACCCCTGCCAGCCCGGTGCTTCCTGCGTAGCTGGGCCGTCTTTGGGAGTGATTAACGGGCGCTTTCGAATCGGTGTGCTTGTGCTTTCTAATGGAGGCGGTGCGTTACGGGGAACGTTTCCTTGTTTGGTTTAAATCGCTTCTCCCGTTTTATAAAAACTGCGTATTGCAGTTTTATCATATACAGTGATCAGAACAAAACTTCATCGCCCTTAACTTCTGAAACTGTAGACCTTTAAACGAGGGCTTTTTTGGGAGGAATTTTATGGTACTTATGGCTCTTTTAGGATGGAAGACAAGCACTCAGCTCCTGCCATTCCTGTGTAACAAGATACCCGGTATTTGTGCGTCTGTGGAGTGATTGCTTTGCTCCTCCAGTGCTCCATCGGCAGCAGTCCAAACCCAATCTGTATGACATATAGAGCCCATTTCAGCCGTGCGAGAGCGCAGCCATCACCCAGCGGAATATGTCAGTAACCATGCTGGAGCCGACCTTTGCAACCCAAGACGTCGGTGATTTGTGGGGGCTTGTTAAAGTTGGTAATCTCCATTTCTCATTGCTTACCGCGGCGTTTTCACTTTCATTTTTTTTCTGGGGGGAGGTTGCGTGCTCACCAGCTCTAGCATCCGAGTGGGATGCTTAGAAAGATTAAGATTTTTTAAAGGCTGTAAAGGAGCGCTTGTTTTTAAGAGCAGCACTGAGATCCCAGTTTCTTTGGAGGATTGTTCCTGGCTGTGTTTCCTTTACGAGTAGCTCAGGGATGGAAGAGCAGTAGCTACTCCTTGGCACTCTCACAGGGAGAGGCTGACAATGGCTTGAACTTCCCTGAAAATTCCTCGCATGAAATTTTGCTGCCAACTCAAATACACAAAACAAACCAAAAAAACCCTAAAAAACCCTGTATTTTTCTTTTTTTCCCCCAAATGTTTCCTGAACATATGGTCTCCATGGAACCAGGACTGCCTGTCTTGGAAGAGAGTTTTTCTGGATTTGAAGAAAACTGCCCAGGTACTGGGGGCTGCATGAGTCCAAACTGAGAGATGGTTTCCCACCTGGCTCGGAGCAGTGAGTGAAGCTCACCATCGCTTTCTTTCCTTGTTTCAGCCAACGTTGCTTATGTCTGCCAGCAACACAGATTCATTTTGTGTGAAAGTATTTTTCTTAGGTGTTCAACATCAGTTAAATCGTTTGAGGGGAAGATCCATGAACCCAGATCGCTTGAATACTGGTCCTCATAGACCGGAGCAGGCTGGCAGACACCTTGACGCAGATGAAGCCATAAATGGTCCGTTCTTATAGGGTCAGCAAAAAGTGAAATTCGTCTCCAGGTACATGGGCTTCAGGGAACGCATTTGTCATTGCTGCTGAGGTTTGGAGTTGGGTTGGAGATGAAGGTCTCCAGTGTGTGCAAGCAGCGGGTGGTTTTCATAGATTCAATGTTGGTTTTGAATCAGGTTGTGTCCCTGGTGCAAAACAAGTAAGTTTTGAGTTCTCTGTTTTCTTAAGAGTTTTTGAAAATTGTCTTCTTGAAGGTGTATTATGCTGTTTCTTGATAAAAGGAGTATCTTTTCCCATCCTTTAGCCCTATCTGTTTTTTCTGTTTCCTGAAGTTATGTTAATGGCAATGAAAAAAAAACACTTGGTGAATGAGGAAATAGTGGATCGTAATGGTTGTCAGGAAAATTCTGATATTATTTCATTTCTTCCTAAATGGCCACAGGGAACAAGCCATAACAATAAAGGGATTTCAAACCAATGTCAAATTTCATATTCAAATTCTTGCTTCGGAGATTTAAACTCTTCCGTGCTGTAAACATGTGGATTCCCCACCAAGTCTTGAGATTGGAGAGGGAATTAGTAGCTTGAAAGAAAAGCCAGATGTGTTACCTGCATTAAACTATCACAAAAGTCCAGAGAAACCTCTGATTCAGTTACGGTAACCACACTTTGAAAGACGGCTTTTTTTTTTTTTCCCAGGCTAATATTGAACTTTGGTCTGCAAAAATGAAAATTACTTCCCAGAATCTGAATCCATCCGAGTGATGGGAAGACAGCTAGGCAAAAGACAGGAGAGCAAGTGGCTGAGTTTATTATTTACAAACAAGAGAGAAATGAGATGGAAGGGTCACAATTAAGAATTCTCAGAGGCAAAATAAATCCGACAGGCGTGTTGCTGTATGGGGAGGGCAGAGGGTGTCACTGTGTGCTGAAGGAGGGACAGGGGACTGCCAGCCCAGCAGCCACCAGTGCCCAAGCAGGGTGAGGTGAGACTCGGAGCTGCAGCAGAAGCAAGGTCAGGTTTTGCCCAGAAGAGGGTATGGCACTGCGAAACAGTTGAAAAATAAGCAGAAAAATAGACAAATATATGAAGGTGGGATGACAGAGGTGAGAGAAAGCTGCTTTGAGCAGGCTGTCGAGTGGTGCAAAGGCTGTCTGAGGCTGCTGGGCGATGGAATACTTCAACAACCTCCCCTTAGTCCTGTATATGCTGTAAGACAAAAAGTTCTCTGTGGTCTTTTCAGCATGGGCATTTAAAATTAAAATACAGAGGATGCGCACTAAAAGCCAAATCCCATTAAATGGGCAAATCCTGTAATTATTTTTTTTGTATAAACACCATCAGATCAGAGTCAGCATGTTAAAAAAAAAAAAAAAAAGAAGAGTGGCTTTATTAATGTGTTTTGGGTAGTGCTGCAGCGCTACATTTTTGTAGGCATATGATCAAAACGCAGTTACTTGAAATGTTTTCATACACGTTTCAGAAGCATGGTCACTCCTAGAAAGCAGCGTCTGGTCTTCTGACCCTTACAGTGCCTTCAGAAATGACTTACATTTTCTTTTTCCTCTTCCAAGAAATTTTCACAAGGTACAGTGTATCTACCACACTTAAGTTGATCACAGTTTCTAGGGCATGTCTTACTTTTGAGTGCAAAGTGACTGAAAGTGGGACGTGGCTCCTAAGTCCAAAGATTTTCAGGAGGAGTTCTTGAAGACATACTCTGAGTTTACTTTACTGAGCCAGTCTGTCTTTACAGACTTGCTCTGCTCTTAAATATGGCAGTAGGAGCATTGCTCTTATAACTTAACCAGCAAGTACCGATTTTCGTTAGCGCTGAACCAGTTAAAAGAAAAACAAAGTTGTTTTTTTTTTAAACCAACTCTGGCTCCACTCAGGCCTAAATTATTATTTTTTCTTCAGAAACGGGCATTTTAATGTGTCACTTTTCAGTTCCAGCTCAATAAACAACCATTTATTTACAATTTTAAAGCAATCTTCAGCCTAGTCAGGTAAGAATTATTTCAAAAGAATAAAAACATTTTCATTTCCCATCACTGCCAAAAATGAAAAGAACATGAGTTATGAGTCTTGCTATGTTGTCTTAAGTTGATTACTATGGAATGATTAAAAAACTAGCTGTGCTGTCATAGCAGAAGAGTACATTATAAGTGTAATAACAGCTTAGGGATACAATCCATCAATGCCGTACTTGGAAGAAGAAAAAAAGTTGATCTATTTCTTTGGTCATCATTTTCAGCATATTAGATGACAAATAATTGTACATTCATCAATAACAATAGATTAAAGTTGAAATGATTTATTGCTATTACACTGCTGGTATGATGGAGCACTAGGTCACTCAAGCATTGATGGGGTCTGTATTTAATTTTCACGGGTCTCTTAGCAGAAATAATAGACAGAGAGGAAACCACCTGAAACAAGGTAGATCAAAGTTGGTGACAAGTGATTTGTAGGTTTGTTCTTCGGGAGTGGTTGGCTGGAGGTGGCCACTCTCCCGCTTGGTGCTCTGAACCGCTAAATCAGGAGGCCCCCCCA
>NW_010245707.1:72319-82537 GCF_000690775.1 Eurypyga helias
GCCCCTCACATCCTCGCTCAGCCAAGCAGCCTCAGAAGAAAACCTTGAATGCCATTCCGGAGGGTCAGGCCAGTGAATAAGGAGAAAATTATCGTGAAACTTTTTCTGATGTGACAATTCTTCTATGAAGCATTTACTGTTAGAATAACACAGAAGGGCAAACAGCACCATTTTTCAAAGGTGTGAGTAGGACTCCTGTTAAAAGATAGACAACGTCAATCTGGGGTGCTCCCTCACTTTTAAACTCAAACTTAGTTATTTTTCTGAAAACGCTCTCCAAAGAAAGTTTGTGTACGAATCTGGCAAATCTGCCTGCTACGTTGTCTGTTTTTCTGGAGTTACTGGCTCAAAAGTAGACAAACGTCTTGGTTGCCTCTTACTGAAGACCTCAAGGCTTCCAGTACCCATTGCTCCAAGAAAATCTGTAGAGCATAATTCATTCCTTGGTACCCCTCAGCTTCAAGTTTTACAACAAAATAGTGAGATTTCAGTTGAGCAAAATTTTAAAAGTTCTTAGATATTGATGTAATTTTCATGAAACTCTGCCTAGAAGAAGTTGTCATCTTAGTTTTAAACGATTTCTGGTAGTATGCAGTTTTTATGGGAAGGCAACATTCGTGGTTAAGATTAAAGAGGTTTAGGAACTTTCTCTGCATTTATGGTATCAAACCCACCGTCAAGCATAATGTAGAGAGAAGTGACTACTGAGAGTCAAGATCTCTCTTTCTCATTGGCCAATAATGTTTTTTTATAATGATGGAATTCCAGAATAATTATTTATGACCATTTTAACATCTCAGTGAAATGAGAGAGAAGACAGGAGATCTCTCAGTCCGATACTGAAATGTTATCACAGTTGGGAGGAACTCAGGAATCCTCTGTGTATGCTGTGCTGCCTTATACTTACGGATAGGTATGAAAAACGCTGACTAAATTAAAGTGCATTCCAATTAGAATGTCTCTGAAACACTCCAGTGTATTTTTAATTTATTTTTGACAACATTTATAAGCTTGCTTTAGTACTGTCAATATTTTCATACATACCAGAGCTGAATTCAGCATTGGATGACAGAGAAATAATTTAATAATAATAACAATAATAGCAGTAGTAGTAATCATCGTCATTGTCTAATGTACTAAGATAGTTTCCCTAACTTTGGAAAATTCATTAACTGCCTAAATACTCTGGTTTATGGTGTTTGTAATTTGTAAAGCAGCTTCAATACCTGGCCATGTACTAATGACCTGGGATAATAGAAGCAACTGCTTTATTTCATAATAGCAATTGAATCCCCATAATTTTTCAAGCTAAAACTATGGAGATTAATTTCTTCTCTGTCCCTCCGGGAGTCACAGGCAGAATCTGCACACACTAATGCCGTTACAGGTTAGACTAAATTGTATGGGGACAGAAATATCTGGATTCCAACTACTCTGAAAACCCATACCTGCCAGTAAGTTGCCAAAAGTAAGTGACATGAATAGCAAACCAGTTTTAATTTTCTGTCCAGTCAAATCTTAGTACTTCACACTCAATTTTCCTTCCTCAGTAATCTAAATAATTTCCCACCTTGCTCATGATGAATGTCTTGCCAGTTCCTACTCAGTCCTTCCACTTTACACAACCTAATTAAAGAAAACATTCCATGATTGCCTATTTTTCCTCATGCATGACAACCTATTATTTTTTCTACCACCTGATTAGGGCTTTATTATCCTTGGATTTAGATTGATTTGCTGGGCACTTTAATAAAACACTATTTAGTTTGATTTAAAGGGCTACAGGTTTCAGTCATTCATAGAATTACTCTTACATGTAACTCACATTCGGAGTACTGTATAGTCTCCACGAAAAGGGATTTGAGGGTGCCATGATATTAACCTAAAGAAATGAGAGTCACAGGTGGTGTTCCAGTTGTGTGTGTTGTTAATATTTCTGTTGTAAGCGGTCAGGAGAAGACATTTTGCAATATAATTTGTCATGGGTGATAAATCTGTTTCATCATTTCTGTCAAGAATGGATCCCGTGTATTAAAACTACTATACATATTTTCTCAAGATAAACCAAAACTTTCATATGATTAAATAATAATACGTTTATGATGACAAATTACATTTACTGTGTGCTATCTGAAACGCGAGACGAAATTGGGTAGTTAAAGTTCAAATGGATGGAGATCAGTTTTGATTTAAAATCAAAGGAATTTTATTAAGTAAATGAGATTTTCATCATTATTTTGTTATATCTAACATTCTCTTCTTTCAGAAATATTACTTATGAGCTTAAATGATGGTTTAAAAAAAAAAAAACCCACAAGCGAGCTTGTATTATAGCAAAGCGTAGCCCAGTGAAAAAGTTCACGAGTAGTTAAATGCCGTGGTTATTCCTGTCACCCTTGATGGCTTCAAGCGTTAGCAGAATGAGGAACGACCCGTGGGCTGCTGTCCGTACCCCAGTGCTTTGGGATTTCTCTTGTCACACCTTAGTTGAGTATTTCTCACCGCTCATGCTTTCTTCCAGAGCACTTTGTGGTGGCTGGAGGTGCAGCTCTTACCCACAGCTCTTCCTCTAGATCCTGGAAAACGCTGCTGTTTCAGCACTGCTGCTGTACGCTTTTGTTAGGAAATTTTTCAACATTCTTGGATGGAATGAAACTTTCTTACCTAAAAATGCCTGCAAGGTAGATAGCACCAAATGTGGTGTTGGTTTCATCTCCCAAGTGATGGGACAAGAGGAAACGGCCTCAAGTTGTGCCAGGGGAGGGTTAGGTTGGATATTAGGGAAAATTCCTTCCCAGAAAGGGCTGTCAGGGGTTGGAAGGGGCTGCCCAGGGAGGGGGGAGTCCCCATCCCGGGAGGGGTTTCAGAGCCGTGTGGACGAGGCGCTCAGGGACAGGGGTCAGTGGTGGCCTGGGCAGTGCTGGGGTAATGGTTGGACTGGGTGGGCTTAAAGGGCTTTTCCAACCAAAATGATTCCATGATTCTAAATATTCACATTTTAGGGCTTCCTTCAGCTTGTAGATGTGTGCACTGTATGACACTCCAGCTCGTGAGTCTGATCCACTTGATGATGTGTTTAACTTAGGTGTGGCTTTATATCCTCCTGCACAGAAACTTTAATACTTGACTGTAAGGTTTGTTTATTATCAAAGTAACATTTTGCGGGCAAATTGGGTGCCAAATGGATCTATCTGTGTACCTGTGGCAAGCTGCAGGTCATTATGGGTGGCAAAGCCAGTTTGTACCTAGTTTGGATGTGTTACACCAGTGGCGCTAACACGCCTATAGATGGACAACAACAATAGCAACTTAAGATATGGAAAATCCTGGATCCAGTGCTGCATTTAACAGCTTGCTCAGAGGGAATCATGTGAAAAAACTCATTTTGTACCTACGTGCTGTGAAATTGCTTCATTCTGCTGGTGTGGGATTGCTTCAGCAATGGAACAGTATCCATCTCTTGCTGCAGAATGGGACAAAAGAAACTGCAGTCTTCTCCCTTTCCGTGGCAACGTGAAATATGTCTTCTGCTGTTTCTCACAATTTCTTCCTGAATAAAAGGGCTTTCTGTGCTGGAGGAGCCAGGTGTGTGTGGATGCACCTTACACTCCTGGTCGTCCCAGTAAATTTGCTAATATAATAGCTCACATGCTAAAGTTTAATCACTTTTGCAACTGGAGAATAGAAGGAGCTTCCCTGAAGGGAAAGTAATTTCATTTTGTGGTTGGTTTACTAATTTCCCTGCGTTTTGGGCACTTTAAGAAGTGGAGAAGAAGGGGGTATGTGTTTGCGTGAAGGCGGGCTGCAGTCGATGATAGTGAAAATAAACAAAAGGATCATATAAAAGCCACGTTGCAGTGCTGAAGAGACTTAATAGCTATAAACTGGTAGCTATTAGCTTCTAATTACTCTCAAATAATTACTGAATAGAATAGTAAATGTTAGTAGCTTACTTTCATATTAAACATAAAATTGACTGTTTGTTCAGCTTTAATCTATAGCCATGTGCAACCAGCTACTTCCTGAACATCTTTAATCCGTGCAGTTGTTGTCAGAGGGGTGTGGAGGAGGTCTGTACCCTGCATGCCCACACCCTGCTTGCATTGAAGTTAAACTACCCGTCCATTTACTGTGGAAGCAAACAAATACTGAAACAAACCCTCCCCGAATCCCCAAAACAGGAGGAGAACAGGAGTTAGGTGTGTGAGGATTCTGGTTTCCAGAATCTGGGCGCAGTGATGTAGCTGGGGTGTTGCAGCTGCTGTCTGTAGAGCAGTGGTTTGGCTTGCTGGTCACCATCTCTGCTGCTGATTTTGACTTGGTTTCAGGTGTATATATGTTATCAGAAGGAGCTGATTAGTTTATCCTGACTTCATGGCCTAATTAATGTTCCGTCATTTCCTTTGGAGAGTTTGTACAAATCTCTGCTCCACACAAGTGACTTGAGACCTTTTTTTTTTTCCCCTGAAGAAAAAGTGTTTGAGTTTTGATATTTCAAGAGTAAAAGTCTACCTTTAGGGCATCAGAAAAATTTGTAAACCTTCAAAGTCCATAGAAGAGGGCTCTATTTCTAAAATATATATATTTTCCATCAAATGCCCAGCTGTAATATTCTTTTTTTTTTAATTTTCACTTCACAACCAGGGAACAACCAGTCCTATGGTGCCATAACCATGAAATAACAAAGCATTAAATAATGATAACTTCTTTTAAATGCTGCATCTCTTCCTATGCTGCTCGCATTTTTAGAGCTTCTTAATTCATCCTGGTTTGTGGATTAAGTTTTAAAATTTCCATGCCTGTACATTTGATTCAGACCACTTCTGGGCTTCTTTGAATTTCTCTTTAAACATTGAGATTTCCAATAGAACAGGATTTCCAACGGTTTCTCGGTTTGCCAGCTGCCTCTGAAAAGTAAGTTTCTAATGTATTGCTGAATCCTCCCTGTGTATAACTTGATTACATCCCTCAGTCTTTACAGTAACAGCCTCCTTTCTCTGTGTCTTCTATTTTCACTTTCAACTAAAAGCACTGAGTCTATTTTGATGTATCTGTCGTGCCAGCCTAGAGTGGTGTGGATGAAGGAGGATGGAGCACTGTAACTTCATTGTATTAGCGGAATAGGCAGGGCAATTCAGACGTGATTTCTTTCTCCTCCTCCGCTGTCATCCAAGCCCTGGTCCTTCACCTCATCGTCGTAAAAGCCTTCAGCTTATGGCCTTCCTGTTCGTTGGGAATTTACATTTTAGTCCTTTGCTAAGGATATTTTGCTCCAGATTAAAAGATGTTTTTATGAATCCCGATTGACCTTCTTGGCCAGACTTTGAGAGGTTGACACCTGATTTGTGCAGGGGAAAGGGGACCCATCAGGCATCTTCGCCTGGCAAGCTCAGGTGCACACGTATCTGTTGCATACTCAGTTATACACCTCCAGTCCCCAGATTCTGCTTTTTGTTCATGTAGGAGGATGCCTGCACCGGGGCTGAGGGGGAGGGAAAAGGGGAGAGAGAAAAAGGGGTACTGGTGCTCACTGCCAGCTCTTCTAAATGTAGCCTTTTATGTGTTTAGCATGCATTAATCTTGTTTTCTTTGATTTTGCCTGAGAGTGAGAATGGATAACTTTTTGCTTTTCTATTTGTAATAATGAAGCTTTCCTGATGTGGACAATTAACGACTTTTTGTTCTTTGGAAATTATCTAGGTGCGTCACTCCGCAGTCTGCACAGCTGCAGCACCAGCCAGCTCCATGCCAAAGGTGCCTCGGCTCATGCGTGAAAAGAATCAACGAGGCCCGTACTTAGTGGGGCTTTATTGAATTTCACATTTCTTTCTTTCTCTTTTTTTCCCTGTGATTTCAACTTGCTCACCAAAGTGTGTGCCGAGTGAGAGACAGGCAGAACGAGAGGGCAGTGAGAGGATGAGATGGGGATCTTCAGTTCTGCCGGAGCCCAGCATGCTCCTTACTCCTTTTAGCATCCTGAGATTTATTGTGGGACTCATTTTCTCTTGGTTGTCATTGAAAGAACTCTAGAGAACCCTGTTTGAAAGGTTCTTGCAGCAGACAGATTTTGGCCTCTAAAGCTATTTTAGAAGTGGGCAGAAACCTCAAAATCTACGTTTAAACTTCATATAATATCCTATATTCGTAACCCAATCTTTTCCTTTCGTCAGCACTGGATAAATACACTGTTTCAGTGCTCTACCATTTTTTAAACTTCATCTTGGAGATTATCACCCAAATACATAATAACATCATACAAGTACAAGAAAATATATTTGAAATTTCCTTTTTATTGTAACATAAGATAGTGCTTCCAAAATCCCAAACTGAATTGCTTTTCAGTAGATAAGCATCAAAAAATACATTTCCTGCTTTCGGTGAAGGTGCAATAAGGTGCTATATCAGTGTAATAGTTCACAATGATATGCTCTAGTAGTATTTTGATGAATTACATGATTATAGCTAAAATGAACACTTTCATCATGCCTGAATTAATAATGGTGGTATGATTTGGCAAGTACTCCTGCAGTGTTCTTTAACTCATCACTTCAGAAGACAGGGTTTTAGAGCCCGTTCTTTGTCTCGGGGAAACACAGGGATCCTTTACGGTTTAAAAACACACGAAGCAGGAGAAATGTGACAGCTTTAAAAGGGAAAAAGAAACTAATGCATGCATACCTTCTCAAGCTCGTCATGACTTAATTGGTTTATTTTTCACTGCTTTATTCCAGTGTCTGAGGCACCTATGGCTGTGTCAAAAAGAAAAAGATTAGTGTTTTTTCATGTGAGAATAGGTTTGGTGTATTTTATTTCAACTGCTGTGTTTCCAAATGATTCCAAAGACCTTATAGGGATATAATTTTCTCTTAAATCATTGGTTCTACGTTAGAACTTGGGTAATCGTCATGTTAATTCCTGTGTCTTCCACATTAGTTAACGTATGAACGAACCCACGCCAGTACTTTAGCTACCTTGAGTCAAGCTGTGCCCTGATGTGCCCATTTCAGGGCTCCTCTGGGTGGTGCAACCATGTGCATTAAAATTTCCCACACAGGGGGCTTCCACGTGTGTTGGTACAACATTAAGAAAAACCTGCATTGCTGATGTCATTATAATAGTATTTGGCTTGTAATAACTGAAGACTCTCAGTCTTTACGGCTGTCATTTGGTACCTTTAATAAGAATTAAATTTACTTGAAATAATAAGAATACCATCCAACCTGCTGTAGATAAAAAATGTGAAGTCTTGCAGGCCGTTGTGAAAAATGGAGATGCACCATGCATCAAAAACATCTGGAACAGATGCTTCTGTAATTATGATACACTTGGTGCTTAGGCTGTGTTCACCAGCCTTTGCTGATACCCTCGAAGCTGGGTGACGTTACAAGGTTGTGCAGGTGCCCTGAACTGGAAGAGAGGACATACCATCTGGGGCAAGACCTGTCCTCTCTGTTTTCCCAAATGGTTTCTGTCCATTGAATTTTTTTTGCTCTTGGTTAATTATTCTCTTCTGTGTTTGTATCAAATAGTAATTTTAGGCCATGAAATATCTCCAGTCTGCTGATGCAGAAAGTCAAGTGAATATAAGCACACTATTTTCTGTACCCAAGCTATGAGAAAAATAATATTTGGTGCATATCAGATTATAAAGAACATCTTGATGTATTTAGTATTGTTATATATATATTATCTTCTATGATATTATGATCTATGTCCGAGTAGGTGACTTTGTATCTTCCTGTTTAAAGAATCTTATACTTGAAGGTAAAAATATATGAAAGACTCAGATCTGAGCAGGTCACCTCAAATGAGAGCAGAGGTGGATTAGCTCACGAGTGCTTTATGTATCTTTCTTCTAGTGATGATAGAAATTTCAGAATAACCCTTCCGTTGGGCTGTGGTTGGCAGTGACCAGTGCCAGGTTTCTAGTCATGCCTAAATATCTGCCCAAACCTCAAGCAGAAACTTGGCAGAATAAATTAAGCCATGTGGATGCTTAGCGAGATGTAGTACCTTGCTCACAATTACGTGTTCAGAAGGTTTACCAAAACATTAGTCATGTTTTAAAACATTACATGGATCAGCAAAGAGAGTGATAGCCAATAACAGAGTCCCTCTAAGAAAAGCAGCCTTTCTGATCTGTTGGTAGGACAACAGTAAGGCAGGTGGATGTGTTTGCTCTCTCCAATAACACCCCTCTGGAAATGTGTCCTTGTCAGTCTGGCTTCCGTCTCTTATTCTGGGATGAGTAGCGAAACGTCACGCAAACTGCATGTTTGCATAATCACGATTGTGGCCCATAGAAGCTAAATGACTTGACTGTGGTGGGGTTTTTTAGGTTTTGGTGCAGGATATATCAATTTTGGCACTCTAACAGTGTAAAATCTGTTAATAGCTTGTGTATAGAGCCCCAGTCTAGCTCCTGTTATAATGAAACAAATTGTAATTCTCAATTGACTTCTCCTATGGAAATACCACCAATATAAATTACATTGTCAATAGAGTAAGAGGTGTGGGGGGAAAAGCCCTTTTTACAAGCCTCCAAATAATAATTTATAAATAGACTAAACCCAAGAAGCCTTAACAAAAAATCCCTATGGAATCCGACATTAATAGCCTTTAATTTTAATCTGATACAATAAATCTTGCAGCTGTGTGTCCCCAACAGAAATAACAGAAACCAGGCCAAGCTGGAATAGGTGTGGGGGAGCTGGAGAGAAACATGCCCTGTCTTTAATTAAAAGTATGTGGTGATTTTCTGGTATTCCAAAGTCAGCAAGTAGTTGCTACCCCATTGCTGCCAATCAGTTTGCTCCAAAGAGGGGATCTTTGGTTGGACTCTTTACCTAAAATCAATACAGCATTGCCAGAGCTTCTAAATCCACATGTTTTCATATTAAAGACCAACACCCTATCAGCAAAGGCCAGTGAACACAGCATAATCACCAAGTGTATCACAATTACAGGATTTTTAGTATTCACTTTGAGAACTGTGAGAATCTGAGATATCTGGCTGTCTTGTGAACTGCAGTGGTTTAAAAGGAAATCGGAAAGTCCCATATTAATTATTCTTGTAATACTATGCATTTTTGAGAGGTTTTTGGTTTTGAACAGGAGCAAGGATACTGTCAAAAAATTTGTCCAGATAGAGGATACGGTGGGTTTCTGCAGTGTAAATGGTGACCGAGGAGAGGGCAAGGTGTGGTGTCCTGGGGTGTGTGATGGGTGGAGGGCAGGACAGGATGCGAGTAGGTCCTTCACCATGTGCGTAGGTGGCAGCAGAGTGAAGAAACTTACTCTACTGTGTAGGTCACGCACCAGGAATGGGAACTAGGGGTGTTCATAGCCTCACAGTATTGCCAACACCAGACATTCAGAGATCTGTAGCTAGATGCAACAAAAATCATGGAATCTTGGATTTGATTTTTTGACAAAAAAATCATGGATCTTAAAATTGTGATAAAAACCTGCACACATTTATTTGTCTTCTTGAAGGATACTTCTAAGGGTATTGAGATTGAAACTGATTTTTCCCATAGTGATCGGGGTCTGGAGTTCAGATTTGTTTTTCATAGGTACTAAAGTTTTGTATAACTTTGGGTTTTTAAGTCTTGGTAATGGAACAAAGAATTAACTTTGTGCTTTTACCATCTGTCATGGTGAGAAGCATTGGAAGTCTGTTACAGGTTTTACATTCATATACTGGTCTTTGTCAACCTAGAAGGATTTGAATGAGAACAAGTAAATTTTTGTTGCAGATGTATTTTTTGTTTGTTTGTTTGTTTCCTGAAGAGAAAAGCCATCTTCTGTCTACAAGACGGATGAGCTGAAAATGACAGTTGCCCCTTCAAAAACCTGCAAACACGAAAGCCCAAATTTAAGCCAAACTTTACTTGTCTCATGAATGGTGACTGAGATTAAGCAAGCTGCCTGCGCCTTTAAACATTGTTGTGAGGTAAAAAACAATAGCCTGTATATGCACAGGGTTTCTGGTTCTTAATGGGTTAAATAGAAGATAATTCTCAAAATTAAAGACCAACACCTAAATGATGTAAAAGTACTAAGTTTGTAAGACAAATGAACATAGTTACTCCTCAAAGCAGGGAGTGGCATCGTGACTTAGACTTTATAATTATTTATATATATTGAAATTTAAATTTATTTGACAAACTCTATGACTGGTCAGATAAATACATATAGAACCATAGAATGGTTTGG
>NW_010245708.1:0-15617 GCF_000690775.1 Eurypyga helias
CGGCGCCGGCAGCCTGTCCCGGCACCTCACAGGAGACGTCCCGAGCGGCCGCACCGCCTCTGGGCCCCCCGCGCTCCCTTCCCCTCAGAGGGCCCAAGGCCGGCTGGGCGCCCTGGCCTCACGCGGCGCCTTCGGCTACAGTCAGGAAGCAACCTGTTGGCTGTACAGCTGAGCACTAATCCTGCTTCAAAAAATAATTAAGGCGAACGTACGAATTGACTACTGCAGTCACTTTCGCTATTTCTGAACAGAAATTGCAGTAGCCCTGGTTCTCTGTAAAGCAGCGCGTCAGGGTACACAGCCTTTCCTCTACCTCGCCACTAAGAAGTACACTTCCCGCCCTCCATTTTTTTTTTATTTTTTTTGCCACGTCTCAATATTTCATCACAAATCTTAACAATGTTTGATAGTTTCCTGAAAGAGCTGTTCATGGGACAGTCCCCGATGGCTTTCAAACAAAAAGTCAAACTGAAGATTTCAGACTGATGAAGGAAAAATCGAAAATGTCATCCGAATGTTTCTAAAAGGTCCCAAACTCACAAGGATATGAAGAAGTATTCAAAATATACTTTATATATATTTGACATACAAAATATATTTTATATATTTTATACATTTTGATCTGGCAATACTGGTTTCAAAAACATGTTTTGAGGAGGTAGCCCATTACTTGGTCGCACTTTTAGTGTAAGTTCCTTGGAGTCTGTCACAAACTATTGCACTGAAGCCTGCTAAAGAATTTAAGAGCCAAAAAACTACGCATACCTCCATAACTAGAAAATTTTCACTACGCCCTGTCTCCCTCTCCTCTAACTGACCCCATGAGTAGCCCAATAACTAACTGAGCAATTAGGAGCACATGCAAATTGCCATTCTGCTCTGTGACTTTTTGTTGTTCTCTTCTGGAAAAGTCATTCTGGTACTCTGCAGCGATCGATTTACTAGGTGGAAAAGAATGGATATTGCTTCTAAATGCCAATATCATTTGGATATCTGCAACCACCTTCTCTTTCAAGAACTGTCTTTGGCACCCATCACTGACCACTAGACTAAATGATTTATTATTCTCATTCTTATAAAATCCCTCTTAAACTTCATTTGCTTAAATTGTATATAAAATTCATCATGCCAAGTGCTATTCTTTATTTTTTTGCTTTCAATGTTGTTTTTGGGGTTTTTTTAAAAGTATCTAGCTGTGGCATCCTTTACTGATTGCATGTGTTAAAGAAGTACTATGCTTGAAAGTAACATCAAAGACTTCAGAGATTTGGAATTGCCTATAACGACCTCTATATATTCAGTGCATTGTTATATATTTACTCCATATATGTCATTCCTGTAGATTCTGGCATGTTTAGTAGGCTTTGCACCACTGGAGGCTGGGGTTAACTTGGTTTCTCTCATTTGCCACTGCCTTCACTCCTGTTTGTTGCCACATTGTATTGGGGATTTTATTGTCTTTTTTCCCCATACAAATCTAAATACATCTTGTCCTGCTTTGTATTGGTAGGAGTACTGATCCTTCTACTTCTTAGCAATTAGTAGAAAATGTGCCTTTCCATCTGACTTACCTATCTCACTGGCTGTCTTGCCTACCTTCTTTGCCTTTATATTAATGCCATCTTCGAACCTGTGTTTCTCATCTCTTTTGTAATATTCCTGTTTCTTCCTTTCACGACACCTACCAGAATCCATCTGATTAAGTGAGCTAATCCTTGTTTGGTTTATCCTCCGAGTTCGATGCCCTTCTATCTAAGGGAGACTGAGGAGCGTGTGCTGAGTGTTCATAGCAGAAAAGACACTGGAACTGGGTTTGCAAATCTTGGTGAAATAATGATGATTTTATAGAGCAAAACTCTGGTCCCCCTGAAACTGTCAATAAAAGTGATAATTAATTAATCAGAATTTTAGCTAGAGCATTTAATTTTAGAAGGGAAAAAAATACAGCAATAGCATGTTAATAATAAAATGTCATAGCATCCTCTTGCTCCTTTGTTTGTTCAGTGTGGTATTCCACTTTTCCCTTCATGTAACTTTGCCTTTTTATACTATTAGATTACTTTGAGTATGCTTTTGAATGCCCTGTAAAATGACTACCATATTTTGGACATTGTGAATAGTATAAACAATTATGTGGTCATGTCTTCACTGTGTTGCTAGAGTATGTCTTTGCTTTGTCTTTTTCATGTTTTAGAAGGCCGAAAAAAAATTTTGCCAGTTGTTGCTAGCTTGTCCTAACAAATTTCTGCTGACATCCTGCATGACATATTTCAGAAGGCAGGTAGAATGTCCAGTGATAGGCAACCATTCAGTAAAACACCTCTAGCAAAACCCTCCACATTCGTTATATTATAGAATCACAGAATGGTTTGGGTTGGAAGGGACCTTAAAGTTCATCTGGTTCCAACCCACCTGCCATGGGCAGGGACACCTTCCACTAGACCAGGTTGCTCAAAGTCTCGTCCAGTCTGGCTTTGAACACTTCCAGGGATGGGGCATCCACAACTTCTCTTATGAAACATGAGGGCTTATATCCTCTATCCATTTTGTTCTGAACAAAATTTAAGTGTAGATATTAGCTGTACAAAAGTTCTGTACTTTTAAAATCCTAGTAATCTTATTGCTGAAATAATATTTTGTTTTCCAGACTAATTTCCTTTGATTGTCAATATATTTAGATGTTTCATTTTCATTGGTTGTTTCCTTTTTATTTCAAGAACAGCTAATAAATAACAGTCTGTGTAGTTCAGCGGCAGTGTGAGTAGTTAGTGGTGTATGCTTAGTGAAAGATTGTTGGAATTAGGAAGCACAGAAAGATATTTTCTGCAGTACATCATCCCAGCTTGAGTCTCTGGATTTTCTGGGGAAAAAATAGCATCCGCACTCTCAAAGAATATCTTGGCCAAGAATTTGCCTGAGCACTTTTTGACATCTGCAGCTTTATAGGGCAACAAGTTACACAATTTAAGAATTAATTGTGTGAAAAATATTTTCTCCTTTTTGTTTCAACCCCACTGCCTGATAATTCCCTTCAATGTCCATCAGTTGTCGTCTTAACAAAAAGATGGATAATTTTCCCTATTCACCTAACCATGCCATTCATGAATGCATATACTTTCATCTTACCATCTTCAATTATATTTCAAGAGTCCTAGTAAATTTAATGTCTCCTCTATTAGAAGTCGTTCCGTATTTTCAATAATTTGTTTTGTCTTTTTCAACATCTTTCCTAATCCTACTCTAGAAGGCCATAATGGTCCTCATTATTCAAGTTCCAAATCCAATAGCTTTATTTAGGTGTATATATGCTTGCTGGTTTATTTCTGGTTTATATTCTTCTTTTTTTTTTTTTTCCTTCTGATAACACCAATCTCATTTGTATGTTTGAATGCTGCTATAAGCCATGATCTGATGTTTTCATGGAACCCCCTACAACTCAAGTACTCTGCTGTGTGGAAGCCATTCATTTAGATTCCAGGATTTTGCATGTATAGCTTGGCTTGCATCTTACTTCCATTTTTCAGCACAAAATTTGACTTGCCTTTTTATCATTCAGTCACATGGTACCATGAGAGCTTTCCACAATTCTTCACAGTCAGCTTTTGTTTTTATTACCATGAATAATTCAGCCTCATCAGCAAACTTGGTTATCTTGATAATCATTCTTTTTTCCAGATCATTTAAGAACATGCTGAAAAGCACAGGTCCGTGTGGTACACTACCAGTGACCTCCCTCTACTGTAAAAAATAGACCATTTTTTCTCACCCTTAATTTAATATATTTTAATAATCTAGTATTAATAACTAAATAATTTATTAATATATCAAAAATATACCTGTTAATCTTGTATCAACTTAGTTTCTGTCAAGAGCTTTTGGCAGAGAATTTCAACAAATTTTTTTTTTTTGAAATTACATCATGTTGCTTTGACCACACTATGCTAAAACTCAAACTTTGTGATTCCTTCAAAGAACACAGTACTTTTTGCTACTAGATGCACTTATGCTGTAACAACCCTTCATTTGTCCCTATCACCAAACTAAATAGCCCTGTCTCTTTAGTTTCCTCATATTATTAACAGTAGTGTCTTGAATGGTGTTGCTTAGTACAGATCCTGTGAATATTATGGGAAAAGTTGATCATCCAGTTTACTGATCTCCGTATATTAAACCACATTATTCTATCTTAAGCCAGATCTTACCAACTTCATAAATTCCCCAGATGCCTTTGAGCAAAGTCCCAACATTTATTAGTAGCTATTTATCTTTTTGTGCTCCTGTAAACAATACCCTTAATCAACGGTTCTTCCTAGCAGTCTCTGTTGATTTACTTTGTTTTATTGAACTAAGTTTTGAAGCAGTTGAGTAGCTCTTACAAGCACAGTCCTCTAAATAAATTTCTCTTTTTCAAGTTCAGGTCAGAACTTGTACTGCTGGTCTGAATCCCACATGCTGCTCTCCAGCATTTTATTTCTAGCATCCTTGCTAGAAAGACAGCTCATGTTGGGCAGGCTGGAAGCATTGGTACTCTGTAGCATCTCCAGCACCAAAACATGTGACACATAGCTCACACTTCAGTAAACATTAGTATGAAACCAAAGGTCCATTCTTGAAGACTTCCCTCTGTTGCTTGTACTATATACACCTGGAAGTTTCTTTTCCAGAGCAAATTCAACTTCTTCTACCACTGTGATTAAATATATGTACATCTACTTTCTTCAGGGCTGGAGATCAGTTTTACTTTTTATTACAAACATTATATGCCAGTGGTGATTGCAAACATCTTCACACTATGGGGTTTTCTTGGTTTCTGCCTCAGCTGACTGGTACCATACTGAAGATCGTGTTGTGGGATCATGAACAGCCAGGGCTGCAGCTTTGGGAAGAGTGTGCTGCATTCTGCCATGGAAGAAAAGTGAAATGAAACATTGTTTTTCTGAATGCAAAGATGTCTGTTGAGGTGTCATGGTTTAGCCTTATCTGGCAATTAAGTACCACTCAGTTACTCACTCACCTCCCACCCTCCTCTCACAGTGGAGAAGGGTCAGAGGGTAAAAGAAAACAAAAAAAGGAAAGCTTATAAAAGTTGAGATAAAAACTATAAATATTTAATAATAGAAGTTAAACTTATAGTGATACTAACAATACTATGACTAGTAAGTAATTAAAACAATAGAAAATAGAACATATGATACATAGCTCACCACGTGCCGACCGACACACAGTCAGATCCCAAAAGCAGCTAACAATTCCAAGATCAGGGAGAAAAACCTCCTGAGCCCGAGAGCTCCAGAGCTAGAAGAAAAACCACTGACCCCCCAACCCATTAACAAAAGAATCTGCTTTTCTGCTAACAATCGCACCAAGAGCTAACAAAGGAGCTAAGGACCCAGCTATCAGCTAGCCCGAAGACCTTAACAATCCTCCCGCCCCAGGCCAACTCAAACCTTCCCAAACTGCACATGTGCACCCCCCCAGCCTGACCACTGAGCCTGACACACCATGGAACTGTGGGCCGGGCCAGCTTTGTGTACAAGAGGAGCTTGTTCCTGCCTGAAACCAGCACATTCTCCACCCCTGTTCCATACCATTTATGTCATGCTCATGTCCCACATGATTTCATAAATTCTCATTAACCAGTTCCCCCTTTCCCATCCCACACAGATATCATTCCCTTACTCCATGGACCATCTTGGCCAAGTGTCCATTAGTCCATAATTTCAGGTTCCATCAGGTGTGGGGGTCACTCAGGACAGGAAGGGTGGAGTGTCACTTGGGATCATTGGTCACCAAAGCCAGCTCAGGTCGGGTCACTGCTGCTCTTCTGGCAAGGCACTGGGTAGGTTCAGGTGATTTCTGCTGTAGTGATTCCAATAACACAAAATTCAGAAAAGGGGTTAGTTCCAGCAATTAAAGTACATCATGCAATTTGATTCATGACCTATTTTCCCCTAGAATCAAATCCCCTTGCGGTACACATCAGACTTCCCCATCTTCTCTCATTACCCACCAAGTGCACCCAGGTCCTTGAATGAAAGCAATCCAACGGATGGGTTTGCCTGTGTCGGGGGGAAGAGGAACCCAAACTGTTTTTCCCAATAGAGTGTTTCCCATTCATGAACAAATGGTCAAGTCCACCCCTCAGTCACGAGCCCATCTGATGTGGCATCTCTCCCTTGGTGCCCCAAGGTGTCATGGGCGCACCTAGCCATAACGGCTCACCTTTATGTTGCCAGTCCATCAAATCCACACTGTCCGGTAAGCACGGTTGTCCCTTCCTCCACCTGGCTGGAGGCAGGGCCCTCTAATACTGACATGCTTCACCCATGTGGAACGGATTATTGGTCAAGTCAGATCCTCCATTCCATTTCAATACAAGAGCAGTAATTTTCCTGGAAGAATCCCCACTGGTGAATTTTTTCCCTTTCAATTCACTTACTCATTCCTCTAGGAGTGAGGTAGGTTTTCCATCCTACCTCCTCATGTCCTCTCTGAGGTCATTTAGGTAATACCACAGGGTACCCCATGATGGATACTTGTTGTTTTCCCTTCTTTGATCAGAGAAACGCTTACTCCTAATAGCCAAAATACTAGCTCACGCAGCTGTGGAGCAGAACATCTCCTCTCTGAATTGCTTAAACTCCTGGGACAGTGTCTCTACAGCCAAGACACAGGCCTGTATGGGGGAAGAAACATTTTCCTCATATTCCTGGAACTGGCAAATCATCTCATCCACTGTCAGATCCTCATCCTCTTTCCAAGTTACTATTGCAAGCACGCTGGAATACGAGAATGGTCCACTATGCAATAATTTCCACCACGTGTTGTGTGCACTGAACTTCATCTGGATCTGTGGGTGCTCGTGCATTATTCGGGTCATGATAAACTATCTCCAGCACAGCTAGGTCCCTTAGGTACTGGATACGTTTCTCCATGGTGGCCCATTCGCATGGCTGATGTGGCACACTTTCCTTAAAAGAATACCTTTCAGTCACGCTGATCAGGAGTTGTCTCCAGAGGCTTACATTTTGTGTCTTCCTTCCAATTGCTTTGTCAATGTGTGCTGCTCCAGCCAGTGACCCCAACTACTTGGCTTCTCTCCCCTCTAGCTCCATACTACTGGCCCTGTTACCCCAGCAGCAGAGCAGCCAGGTGATAGTATGTTCACCTGGGCAACAGCTGAAGTCTCCACAGGTATCCTGTAGATCCCTCCGGGGTCAAGATCAAGTGGTCACAACTGCTTCATCCTCTTTCTCTGCGCATGTGCACCCTCCCAGCATGACCACTGAGCCTGACATATCAGAAGTTCTGTAGGATGGGGTGTTAGGAGAGCACAGTTTTGGAAAAACTGTACAAAAATAATTATATTTTCTAATATCAAAGAGTAAAAATGGAAAGGTGACCTCAAGAGTCACATGACCTTTTAAAAATTACTGTAAGACACTCTTTACTCCTTTTAAATTATCTGATATTTCTTTGATATAAAAAACTCTTTTGCACCTTATGTAGGAACAGCATTCTGTTCCTGGGCTTTTTTAATGGAGATTATTTTATGGACTCCTAAGCAGCAGAGCAGCCAGGTGACAGTATGTTCACCTGGGCAACAGCTGAAGTCTCCACAGGTATCCTGTAGCTCCCTCCGGGGTCAAGATCAAGTGGTCACAACTGCTTCATCCTCTTTCTCTGCGCATGTGCACCCTCCCAGCATGACCACTGAGCCTGACATATTAGAAGTTCTGTAGGATGGGGTGTTAGGAGAGCACAGTTTTGGAAAAACTGTACAAAAATAATTATATTTTCTAATATCAAAGAGTAAAAATGGAAAGGTGACCTCAAGAGTCACATGACCTTTTAAAAATTACTGTAAGACACTCTTTACTCCTTTTAAATTATCTGATATTTCTTTGATATAAAAAACTCTTTTGCACCTTATGTAGGAACAGCATTCTGTTCCTGGGCTTTTTTAATGGAGATTATTTTATGGACTCCTACAAGAGTGTATAAATTATCAAGAAGAATATCACAGAGGAAAAATATGTTCAAATGGATGCTGTCCATGGTGGCGAAAGATATTCAAAATGGAAACCTTTTAAGTGTTACAGAAAAATGTCTTCAAAGAGGACACCCCAGAAATAGTCATGACTGTTTTTTAAAAAATGAAGATCTTCAAAGCAGGCACCTCTTTCTCTGACGAAATCCTCAAAGGTGCATTCCTCCAGAGTGAGAATCTTTGAAAATGAAATCTTTTAACTGATATGAAAACTTTGAAAGCAATAAACCATTCCTAAATTTGAAGGCAATATTTCCTTGGGAGAATATAGGGTGTTCTTAAAGGGAGAAATGACTGCACATTATTAACTATAGAGGTGATCAACCCCTCCTTCTCTTACAAGAAGGAGTAAAGATTTTTTTAAAAACCTTTTATCATAATCAGAAAGTTATCAAACTACATTATTACAATTTTTTTCAGAATAAAAAGTATTGGTGGCTGTATACTCTTTCATCACTGCACAGGCAGTTTCAGACACACTGCTGGCTTGAAAACACCTTCTTCATTTTTAAAGATAAGTAAGAAAGTCCATGGAGTGGAGCTTGTTGGAAATATTTTTGTGAATTATATTCTCATGGAGTGTACCTTTTTGGTAAAAGTAAGACTTTTCACAGAAAATAGCAGTTTTGCAGTGTATTTTTCAGTCTCAGAATAGTATGGGGTTTTTTTAATCCAGACTATTTTTCCAGGATAGGAATCCATTTCCAACTTTTTCCCAAGTAGGACTGTCCATGGAGTCTCTTCTCGTTAAAAGCTTTACAGGAAAGTGATGTAGAAGCATGGATGTGACAACAAAGCAAAGTAAATAGCCTATATATGGTTTAGAAAAGAAACAATGAAAAGACAATTTGTTATTGTGTCACACTGAAACATCATGGTCTTTAAGATGACTGCTGCTGAGGCATTTCTCTGAGCAATGCAAGGAGATGGATCTATAGTATCATCTACAGCGGCTGACTTCTGTGCCATGAGACTAGCTATAGGCGTCTGAGAGAACTGCAGCTGGACCAAAGCCAGGGGCAAAGCCAAGATGATTTTCAGGACATAGTATTGGAGTTTAAAGAAGCCTAGAGAGACAGTCTCCTTTGAATTGAAAAATTCAGAAATTAGAAGATAAAATACATATTTTCCTGCCTGAGTGGCCACCTTCTCTCTTACCTATGAGACTCATGGAAGTAACGTTTTAGTCAGCTTCCGCTCCTGGCTGTGTGAACCTACAATGGTGCCAACCACCTTCACACAGTTCCTACACTCAAAAATATGGTGGATATTGAACAATATAGCATCTCCCCCACTCTTTCTTATTATCATCTTACGCTGTCCTCACACACTAATCATCTCTTCAGGATTTGGGCATCGTAAACAACTTTAGGAAAATGCAGCTAAGGTGAGGCATTGTGGCATTCTGGTTTTTAATTGCTTTACTATACATCTTCTACTCGTCTGTTTGTCTAGCAGCAGTTTAACTGGGATCACTTAAACATCTTTCTGTATTAAATATTCTAGATCAAATTATTCTTTCAGATCTGCTCAGCTGAAATACTTTTTAGCATATCAGTTTTACAACTGTGATGCCTGTAGCATGCAGTAGTGGGAGATTCAATACGTACGCATAGGAGGCAGATTTGACCCAAATGGCTTACCCTATACAGCAGAGTTTGTTAATAATAGTTTATGACCAGGATCTGGTTATGAGTTTTAGAAAAACAGACAACCACAAAAAATACAAGTTGCTGGCATGCTAGAAATCAGACATGAGTAGTATTTTTCCTAATATCAGAAAAAATATCCAGAGTGTGAGGACCAATTACAGTGTTTAGTTGCTATTAGAATCTTTTCAGGCACTGAATACAGCCAACTCACTGGCAATGCTTAAGAGAACATAAGTAAAACCTACAAATACCTTGTGAGACCATTTGAACACAATCTGCCCAAAACAGCTGAACATATAAACCTTTTTGTAGCATTGTGTCTCAAAACACTAAAGCTCCTGAACTAGGCTGCAGGCTTCCTCTGCTGCCCATGGAGCCAGCGTAGGTAGACGCAGTGCCCTGCCTTCGTGAATGCTGAAGCAGAGAGCAGCCTGTGCTGCGGGCACCAGCAGCGTTCTCCCACCTGCTACAGCCTACACACAGCCCCCAGAGCTGCCATAGTCTAGGTCCTTAACTGCAGCCACCCTTGAGCTTTTCTGCATCTAACTCTCCCAGCATTGTACCCAGTGCTTTACATCAATCCATGAGATAAATTTACCAGCTCTGACTCCCACCCTTCAAACAAGATTTTCAGAGAGTTGGGTACCCCTGCAGCTCTGGTATGGCACACCTAGAATCATAGAATGGTTTGGGTTGGAAGGGACCTTAAAGATCATATAGTTCCACACGTGATCTGTTGAGCATGGAGCTGTGGTGTCATGAGCATGCATGAGTAATCTTAAAACGAGACTTCACTATCACAGGCAGAACTACTGACTTGTGCTGTGCCTTAGGCTACAAGGCCAAAAAAGCACCAGAAAGCAATCCATAAGCTAATGTTCTGGTGTGGCTTTTTTTTTTAGTTTGTTTCTTTTGTTGTTTTGGGGGTTTTTTTCTATTCCTTAAGCTCCACAGGTATTTCATGCTATGTTAGCTATAATTTAAAGCTGACCTGCTACAGCAAACAAAAGTCTCACTTATGGCACAGTAGGGACAACAGATCAGGGGCACCTCAGTAATTTTCCTTGCCAAACCTAACTCATCTTTGTAATTTAGAAATAATAGAAAAATATAAATCTTTCTAAGGTTGCAAGTATTCCTCTCTAGACTAATTGGAATTTTCCATTTGAAAATTGTAATTTGCTCTGTCACACAACACAGATACAGTTTTCTTTCTTATGCAGCATGAACAGTTTCAGAAATGTTAAATGGTAAAAGGCACATCAACTTACACTGGAAATCTGAAAATGGGTGCTGAACAGAAAAGCAACTGATTAGAGAGAGAAATCAGAAATAAATGTGTTCTTAATATCTTTATGTTTCCATAATGGGTTTAAAAAAAACCAACAACAACAAAAAAAACCAAACCAAAAAACAACCCCACAAAAAACCCCACACTTCAGTTTGCTATCCCCAAAGCTAATGTACTTTTTAATTTTGAGAGTAATCTTCTGTGTAGTCTGCTGTCCTTTAGGAATGCTGATGTGGCTGGAGAACAAGAGCAGCTTGTCACACTGCATTACTAACCATCTGCTTGCAAACTTTAGAGAATTTCTGGCCACATGTAACATAATACCTCATTAACCTTTTGCAATATCTGAACCCAGCAAAGATCTTTGCATTTTGAGAATGAACAGCAGCTATCATCTCAACTCCCCCCACAAACAGCAAAAACTTTTAACAAATACCATCAGCAGTATGAGATGCAGTGCGGCGATATGTTGACTCCTCAAGACTTAGGCCATAGCAATCTTCTGTATGTCAAATTTGCATGTCTATAGTTCATTACTTATTTTTTAGCTCAGATATCAGGCCAATGTTGTACTTTCTTTCTAATGTGGTGACTTTGCAGATGTAAAACATAATTTTAAAAGGTCAAAACTGGTAATTTACAACTGTTATAGGCACAGAGTGTGTAAAGTAGAAGTCATCATGCTCGGATAAGTAATCAAAATACTGTATTGCTGCGGTCCTAGTACAGGTTTTCAGAGGGATTGGAGTGTCAGGGTAATCATATCCCTCCTGCTTTCTGCACAAGGGCAGGGAGAGTTAAACCTTGGCCTCGGGCACAGGAACTCACTGGCCTGAGTGAGAAGGGATCAAGACCACTGACACATACAAGAGCTCATCAGGATGAACAGAGCATTCAGAGGCATAAAATATCTCACAGCTCCAACCCAACCTGAGGCAATGCAGCTCCCTCCGATTAAAGACATGCACTGCTGAACAAAATATGTCTCTGCGCAAACATGGTATTAAAAGCTGCAGAGACTTTGTTTACATATGTCTAGACTGCTTTTCAGCTCTGTGTTACTGTTCTTGTTCAGACACAGATTTCTCTGCACTGATTTTCATTCTTAGTTGTGTTTACATTTCAAAATGTTGCCGACATCATCCCAGACTTAAAGCCTAGGGACCACCAGACCTAAACCTTAAAAACTCTGTCATTTGCTTGTCTAACAGTGCTAAAGGAATGTTCTTAATGGTAAAGAAACTGCAGGCATACAGTTGAAAAGTTATAGTATACAACATATTCAGACACCACGTATTCTTATTAATGGCAAACAGTTCAATAAAACACAAGGCTATCATTATAGTATCCAGAGTATGTTTGCTCCTCAGCTTCATCCTTACGTGCAGCATGCTTCCTCAGACTGTCATTTTTGGAATGAGATGCAATACCCTCTGCAGTTAAAACCATACTCAGCTGGACAATGCATTAATAGTGCAGGTTGAGACTAACAAAAATACAAAGCCAACAACAACTTCAGGACTAATTTTCACACTCTTCTGCCTCCTTCACTTTCAGTTGGGTTTGCTCTCTTTCTCTCATAAGGTCACAGGTAAAACAAACCAGGCCGGGTTCCCCAGAATGAGAAAGTTAATAGCATTCCTGTGTTAGGGCTTATTCTTCTTGAAGCAGACTCATCTGTGTATAAGCTAAAGTTAAGGTGCTCAGGCACGTACAGTGAAGGCTTGACTGGAGCACTGTATTCTGGAGAGGTTTGCATTAAGATGTGAAGATTTAATAACACGTTGAACTTAGATGTCATAAATACCTTTCATCCAAAGATCACAAATGCTGTACCAGTATGAATTAGGTCTCACATCATCTGTAAGACACATACTAATTATTATGATATGTTTTTGAGACAAATGGATCCATTTCAAGTCACAGTGCAGCAGTGTCATTGCAGAGGAAGATAAAGAGGTTTGGGGTTGAGTCCCGAGTCTCTCACTGTAACCACAACAATACCTTCAAAACTGTAATATTCAGAGTGGGATTCTTTGGTAACAGGATGGTCATACCTTTGAATATCATGTCTGCAACAATAAAATACTCCCTAAGGAAACAAACTAAAATGCAAATGTTATGGGACTTAAAAAATTGTATTTTGAATTCCCGAGTCTTCAAGATTGCCTAGATTCTGATTGGCTACAGACTCCTTCCTCTGTAGTGGTATTACAATCTATATGCTCAGATTTCAGTAAAAATACAATGATCCCAACTGTTATGGTCAGAGAGATAAACCATTTCACTCCTGGAGGTACAGACAGCCTGACAAATTAGCGGTCCGAGGTGGTGGGCTGCTTTACTAAGCTGAAGTTGAAACATTAGCTTAGAGATATAAGCATCAAGGTTTTTAACTGTTTTGAAGATTGTCAGAGTATCTCTAAAAGGTGGGACATGAAGTCAAACACCCCAAACCTATTATCATTCTAAAATAGTTGATTACTATCATGCATAGAGTCTATCAAGAGCCAATAATAAGACACAAGTATTAAACTCGATTATAGGATTGTACGAAGTATGACACATGTATAGACTCAGTGCAGATTTGGACATTGTCTTACCAAGAAAGTTATCACTTCTCAATGGTCAATAGTTTTTAAGTAGTCTCATTAAGTACAGAGGATTTTGGTGCCAAGCTTACCTACCAATGGGAAATAAGCATCTCCAAAAAAGTAGAGGTCCTTAATCATCCAGAAGAACTTTGAAATTGCCTCCCAAATTAGCTAAGAATCAATAACACATGAGGCAAAGCAGAGGAGAGAGATGATTTGATTTTGAATGACCTGCTGAGCAATCCGCAAGGTGGGGAAGAAGGAAGAAAAGGCAGCCAGCTGGCAGGTGTCTCGGCCGGTGGCTCTCTGCTGTCCTGCAGCCTGCAGCCTGAGGGAGGGCATTTCCTTACAGTGTAGATTCGTTAGCCACCCACAGCCTATCAGCTGCATAGAGAGGAGAGAGGATAAGAAGGACAAGCTATTCAATTTTATACTTAGATAACTGTACCTCTCTTTCTGTATTTGCCATTGTAACTTGGTCTATTTTGGCTTTTGTAAATAAATACTTCACTTAAACATGGCTTCAGTTAAGAGTAAGATTTCAAGGTTTGTGGCTAAAATCACACCATTCCATCTCCACAGATGATCCATAAATCCATGTTACTGGAAGCCTTTTGCAGTGCCCACTCTGTATTTCCTTAGGTACTGAAAGGTAAGCTGCACAGTTTAGGTGATGGTGATGCAAGAAGTACCTTTGAAAGACCTGGGTGAGCCATGAAGACAGGAGAACATCCAGAAAGGAGACAGAAGAGTGCTGGAAAAGAACTATGTGCTGGTTTATTCTCTACATTTGCAATTGCCATAACTTATTTAAAAAGTATGCAGATTATAATGAAGCAGAAAATGGTGTAGAATTTCCAGCAGAGTGGCACCGACTCTACAGATCTGGCTGCAGAATTTAAGTTGTTCTTAATTCTGGATACATAGGACTTCTATTAAATGTCATAAGAGTAAATGTAGTTTGAAGACAGGGAGAGCTGATCTTCTGTATAGGATTTTACTTTATTTAAATATAATTGGATGAGCAGAAATTCTAACTTGACTTTGAAAAATATTATACACTGTATTAATTCAACATTAAAATTTTAACAAAAACTAGAAAATGGCACCCCTGAAAAGACCAAGAAGGGGAGCAACTACAGAAGCCCCTCTGTGAAACTTTTACATTTATGCAATGGGATTTCTGGTTAGATGAGAGGGAAGACCGAGGAACAGAAACTTTCCAGAATATTTTTCTTTCACAACCTGGCAGAGCTGGCAGAAGAACTTCCTGGTGGGTGTAATGCTGACCATAGCTGCGATGCAGCAAGCTTTTAGTTACATTCTTATGCCCTGAATCACACTCTGTGGCAGTCTTTCACATTACTGCCTTGCCTCAGCCTACATCCTTATAAAGAAAGAAGTAGTACTTAAGTATATCATCAGTAGCAGCATGACATTAAGAGGGTCAATCCCTGGCTTGTTGTGCACCACCTTCCCCCCAGACCAGCATAGGTCAGCGTCTTTCTCTGAGCACCCTTCATTTATGTCATATAAAAAGAAGAAAATAACTTGTATAAATACTGCATCAGAGTTATCAGAATGAGTGTGCATGAATGAAGACATAAGCAAATAGATAAACATTTATTTTACATTTTTTTCTACAGATTTTTAAACACATTAGTGCTGATAACATAATAGCAGGGATATTAGAAGCCAGGGTCTAGCATACCATTTTTATGTGAGGAAGAAAGACAAGAAAAATATTTTTTCTAAGTCAAACAGGGCAGTTAGTGACCTGTAAAAAATAAAACATTTACAAATAAGCATGGGTCAAAAGTGCATATTACCTATCTTTGCATTAGAGACAGCCACTGAAGCTGCAGTGACAGTACTGGGCACAGTCCAGACTCATGGTCGATGAAGATTCCTTCCAAAGCCCTTGGCCATGGTGTGTGTCTTTCAACATTGTTTATTCTATCTTCCATAATACCTGAAAATAAACAGTGAACTTTTTTCCCTTGTTATGGTTTAACCTTATCTAGCAATTA
>NW_010245709.1:0-1187 GCF_000690775.1 Eurypyga helias
AAGGACCATCCCATGTCCCCAAGGGCAGTCTAAGGGTCCTCTGTGTCCCTAAGGACCACCCCCATGTCCCCAAGGGCCACCCCCAGGTCCCCAAGGCCATCCCATGTCCCCAGGGACCATCCCCCTGTCCCCAAGGGCCATCCGTGGTCCCCATGTCCCCAGGGGTCACCTCTGTGTCCCCAAGGCCACCCCCAGGTCCCCAGGGACCATCCCTTGTCCCCCAGGATCATCTCCAGGTCCCTAATGCCACCCCCAGGTCCCCAAGGGACATCCTGAGGTCCCCATGTCCCCAAGGGCCCACCCCCATGTCCCCAAGGCTGGTCCAAGGGTCCCCCCTGTCCCCAAGGGCCACCCGCAGGTCCCCAAGGCCACCCCAGGGTCCCCATGTCCCCAGGGGACATCCTGAGGTCTCTCTGTCCCTAAGGACCATCTCCAGGTCCCCATGTCCCCAAGGGCCACCTCTGGGTCCCCAAGGCTGGTCCAAGGGTCCCACTTGACCCCAAGGCCACCCCCAGGTCCCCCAGGGACATCCCGAGGTCCCCGTGTCCCTAAGGACCATCCCATGTCCCCAAGGCAACCATCGTGTCCCCAAGGCCATCCCATGTCCCCAGGGACCATCCCCCTGTCCCCAAGGGCCATCCGTGGTCCCCATGTCCCCAGGGGTCACCTCTGTGTCCCCAAGGCCACCCCCAGGTCCCCAGGGACCATCCCTTGTCCCCAAGGGCCACCCGTGGTCCCCGTGTCCCCAGGGGCCACCCCTGTGTCCCCAAGGATGGTCCGAGGGTCCCCCTTGTCCCCAAGGGACATCCTGAGGTCCCCCTGTCCCCAAGGGCCACCCCAGTGTCCCCAAGGGTGGTCCAAGGGTCTCCATGTCCCCAAGGGCCACCCCTAGGTCCCCAAGGCCATCCCATGTCCCCAGGGTCCCCTGTGTCCCCAAGGACCATCCCATGTCCCCAAGGGATGACCTGACGTCCCCATATCCCCAGGGTCCCCATGTCCCCAAGGGCCACCCCCGTGTCACCAAGGACCATCCCATGTCCCCAAGGGCAGTCTAAGGGTCCTCTGTGTCCCTAAGGACCACCCCCATGTCCCCAAGGGCCACCCCCAGGTCCCCAAGGCCATCCCATGTCCCCAGGGACCATCCCCCTGTCCCCAAGGGCCATCCGTGGTCCCCATGTCCCCAGGGG
>NW_010245710.1:0-17385 GCF_000690775.1 Eurypyga helias
TCGCCGCTCCAGGCGGTGGGTGCCGCCGCTGCTGAGAGCCCTATTCATGTGTCACCATTTAGGCTCTTAACCTCATAGGAGTGAGGCTCACGGCGTGCGGCAGCCGGTTTCTGCTGCGATGGCTCAGAACCTCGAGGTGCAATGCGCTGCTCTGAGCTACGCCTCGCAAAATAACCTGTCATTTATTTCTAGGCTTGCAATGTCGCTGCCGGCCAAGAGATGTGGGAGGCCCCCAGTGTTGTCCTTTCTGGAAAAGAAAAAGAGAAAGCAAAGCCTCGACAGGAGAAGGGGGAAAACTAGGATTTACGTGGGAAATCATATTGACCGATGGCTGACACTTAAGGAAAAGTTGGATTTCAGAAACGATGCAGAAGTTGCAGGGTTTTTACTGGACTTGTGAGTAGACTGCCACAATAATCCTGTTTCCTAATGCCAAGTGAATAATTCTTGATGTTAATCAGCTGTGTGTTTTCTTTCTAGGTACGACAGCTATGACCCGTTGTCAAAAGCTCCCGTCCATTCCCTCCCTGAGGGTGTGAGAAGAATTACTGTGAAAGAAGAAGGAGCGTTGTCAGGCACCGCTTCTTTAATAGCGGCTGATGGAACGTTAGTAGTACACCCTCTTTATCTGTGAAGGGCGGATGAAATGCTGTTGGTGGTACTTGAAAGATTGGAGCTGACATTTGGGAAAAAAGTATTTAAGAAAGAGGACAGTGTACAGCTTATTCAATAGAATGGAAGGTTTTTGGATATCCTTTGTAGAACAGTTTATGTATTTGCCTTGTATTGTTGAGTACATAACCCTAGTCTAGACAAAATAGAAACAAAACTTTTTTTACAGAATAAATGTTTCAACTAACATTTTGCAGGTATGACAGCAATGACCACTTGTCTAAAGAATCTGCTTGTTCTGAACTTGGAGATGTGAGACTTGTAACTGTGAAAGAAGAGAGGGAGACGCCATGTGACTGCTCGTCAACAGAGACAGATGACACGTTAGTGACACTATGGTTTCTTGCATGTTGTGCATTTGAAAATATTTTGTATTGATTTTATTACCACTTTTAATTTTGTTTATTAGAAACTCTTGTCATTCGTGCCATGATTCATTATCTAAAAACAACTTGGTACATAATGGTTGCTCCAGTCCTTTTGAGGCAAGAATCTGAGGAACACTCTGGAGCAGTTGTCACGCTGTTAGAGTGCGCGCAGCAGAGCTGCTTGTTCAGTGACTGCCGCAGCTGTGGACAAGATTCAGGAGTGGAGCGAGGCTGTAGCTAGTATTTTGTATGTGCCCTGGTCACTTTTAGGAAGCAGTTAGATTTTTTTACAGTAGTACAGTCTCCAGTAGTACAATTGTGTGTGCTTTAACCCTTCTCAAAAGAAAAATGTCTCATTGTTGACTGAGTGATATCACGTACAAAATGATGTGTTAACCTATCTAAAAATAGTGCCGTGCTCAACGAGGCAACCACACCATCAGTCGGCTGCTGGTTTCTTTTACTGCAATGTCATCAGTAACTGAGGCATTCACAGTTGAGATCAGAGGAGCCTCAAATAGGTATGCTTGTCCATTACTTCTTATTTAGGTTTCAATTATCCACAACAGTGTTGCTGAATAATTGTAATTTCGCCCACCTCTTAGTTATCTGACCTTTAAAAAAATGTGTCTTTTAATGTGTGCAGGGGGACACTGAGAACCTCGGACGTTACGTTGGCGTTGCATGGCGTGTCCAAACCCCTCGCTAATACGGTGAAGTACGTAACGTGTGTAGCATGTTTTGCTGAATCCTGTTTTCCACTGTGGTTTTGCTTGTGACTTTCCTAATTTTCCTTCCTTTTTATTTTAGTAGGTGAACAAGTTTGGGTTCTGAAAGCAATTCTGTGGCACAGAAGAATTCTGGGAAGCTAGGTCAGGGTGAAATAAATACCAGTGCTGATGAAGCTGACAAATTCAGATACATTCTTCAAAATAGCATTTTTCTCTGGGAATTTAATTTCAGTTTGGAGTGCAAAAGGAATTGAATTCCTGAGACTGATTTGATACAGGTGAGACAGAGGGTTTGTTTTTAATTGATTGCTTATTTCAGCCTCCTGAGATGCGAGAAATACTGTGAACAGTTGTTTGGGATGAGAAAAATGTTAGCTTACAAGGTGTATGATGCCTGGTTACAGTCTCATGATCATTTCTGTGTGAAGATGCTAAATCACAGCGAATATGTGAAATGCTGGACAGCGATCAGGCATGTATGCAGCGGTAGTTGTAGAAAGCGAAGAAATGACAGCTGGCTGAGAATAAAGAGATGAAAAAAATAAGAGTTTTATGGGACAGATATGCTACTGCATACTGTTTTACCTGCCATACATATTTACCTGCCAGGAGTCATTGTATAGCCTCCCTCTGAGGAAGGTAATTGTGTTTCAATGTCTGAACACCACATCCTTAGTAATGCTTTTGGGTTTGTTTTGCATTTATGGTTTAGCAGTGAGGTAGAGGGCTGATGAAGGATTGAAATATTAGTTGGGGGAAATCCATTCAGTGGTCAAGTGATTTGACCAAAGTCATGTTGGTAGCTGAAACTGAGTCTTAAACGTCAGACTAAACACAATTACTCAGTGTTTGTAGATGGGTGTGGGCAAAGTTCTTCATTGTAGAAGGGTGGTTTTCGTTTGGAAAGGAACAGTCGTTATGTTAATGTATACTTTTTTTTTCTTGTTTTTAAAGGTGTGGTACTGCACTTCCTATTGAAGGGTGGAGATGAAGGCAGGTATTTCCTGCTTTCCAGGCATTTGGGTGTCATATTTTCCTGTTGCTGTTATTGTTTTGGGCCTTACGGAGTACATCTTTTCATTCTATACTGTATAGAAGGGCCGGGAAAAGAACCAGGTCTTGCCGAAGGTGCTTTATTACTAAATTCAGAATTAATAGTCAAAGCAGCTATTATCTTCTAGGCCTTTTGCTATCTAGTCAGTTTTAGGTTGGCTAAACACTGTCAAGGAGCTGGAAATACCAAAGATACTGGAGGAAGAACACTTACTCACCTGCTTCATCTCATCAGTGGCTTTAATGTTTGGTTTCTGTCTTGGTTTTGGAGTCTTGCCTGATGGCGTTAGCTCTCAGAGGTTGCTGCTGTTGTGTAGAAATAAGTTGATGGAGAGGCAGGGAGTCCAGTAGCAGGGGTTTCAGGATTCTTGCCAGGTGAAATGATTTGGGGTTTTGAGTTCTGGCTGTTGTGAAGAGTTGGAATGTTGAAATAACACAGGAAGAAAAGAAAGTACTGAGATCTGATTTAAAGCATTCTTATCAGGGCATAGCCAAAGGGAAGTGTTACTGAAGCGTGTCCAGTTTGGTTCCTGAATACGTTCAGTTCTTCACTAATGCTGCTTCTGTTACTAACCTGCAACTTTAGAATACTAAGCAAGTGAGGTTCAAATTATTTTTCAGGTTTACATGTAACAAGTGCAGAACTGTCAAAGCAGATGATAAAAACCAAACAAACATTAAAAAAAAAAGTTTGTTTATTCTGACATTAAGATTGAAGAATGATGAGCCAAAGTAGCTGAATGGGAGTTTTTGAGGAAGCTTTGGGGGATTTGGGATTCTTTTTACTTCTGCAATATTTGAGTGACAGAGATTGAAAAAAAACTTCCTTTATCTGTACCTTTATTAAGAGTCAGATTCCCATCACAGAACTGACATTCCTGGGATTTCATTATGGAACATACTTTTTTTGCCTTGATTCACAAAGAAATGAAACAGAATACAGATACAAGATAAGTACTCAAAAGGGTCAGACCAGTTTGGTGAGGATGACTGAAACCTGTAGGATGAGTTGGTGTCAGTCAGTAGTAAATGATTAGCTGGGAAGTCCTGACCTTAAAGGCAGGCTTCAGCTTCAGTTCCTGTCTCTCCTAAAATGGTAGTGGCAACTCCTCTTACAATGATTTTTGCTACCTAGCTTTTCTCACAGTCATGGGATCTTGCAAGAATCTGTATTGCAGAACTTCTCTTTATCTTAAGTAATCTGTTGTCTGCAAAACTGTATGATTACTGTCCAGACGAGGCAGTTGTAAAGTGGAATTCCCTAATTTGGAAAGAAAATAAACAATCTTGAGGAAAAGTCCGGCAAGTTGTTAATGCTGAAGACTGATGATGGCATCAGTGGGAACAGCTGAGGAGTTCCCTTAGCAAGCAGGAAAGTAAAACTTCAATTACATTTAAAAGAAAAAGAAACAAACAATCCTCCTTAAAAGGATAGCTTCCTCTGCTCTCCCAACAAATTGATTTTCCATGCTTTGTTTTGACTAGTCAGCATTCAGACTCTCTAAGTCTGGCCAAAGTATGAAATAACAATTTTTAATTGCACAAAAGATTCTGCGTGTACTGTTTTTGGTCGTCAGTGTTCATAGTTTGTTTTTTAACACCCCTCCTAACAAACCACAGTCTGTGGTTATTTCACTAATGTAACTTGAAAATGAATGTGTAACACTGCTTTTCCTTACAGAAAATTGAGTGGTTAGTGTAAGAAAATTTAAATAATTGTAATGCTAAATGTTGATCTGTATTTTACTATAGTGGAACCTGTGTACATACATCATAAAAATGTAAGATGCTGGTCTGATTATATGTATTGCGCATACAGTAATTCCATTTGTGCTTTTGTAATATTTTCCATTACTTCAGAGTTATTGATTTATATATAATTACTTCAGAATTATATTAGTTGAATGTACTTGCCTAGACAGACTTGGTGAAACATTGCAAACATATTTCATACTTGGATATTTGAATGTCATATTATAACTGTTATCATTGTGTTACTTTTCAGGGTGACCAGCAAGAAGAAAATCAAGCTCTTGCATAACAATACTGGGGCAGTTTTTGGTCCATTTTGATTTTGACTGTGAGGGTATTGTGAACTATAAAGAATTACTGTAAGTTGTAGTATGAAATTCCATGTTACTTGTTGAACAGCACATTAAACTTAATTACCTAAAGTTTTGGTGTGTTATGTTAACGTTAGTAAAGTGTGGAGTGGATTACTTCACTGTGGTAGTCTCTGCGTAGTTCTCTGAAGGGCAGCAAGAAACCAGCCAAAATGCGGATAGGTATTGCTCAAGTTTATTTGGAATGAATATATTAACGTTCTGTGGGTGGTGGTAGTGAAAAAGTTCCTCACATTTTAGTGAAATGACGGGTAAAACAACTGGACTGTATAGTGTGTTGTGTTAGTGCCTTCTAAAAACGAGTAATCAAGATCAGATACTGTCGCTTATCTAAATGTATTTCCTTATCCAGTAATTTGTTCTCTTGCTTTGGCTTTTGATACTACAAAAGCTGATCTGTGATGTATCAATTATTTTCTTCTCTAACAAAGATGAAGTCAGTGTGGAGTAGTTTCAGTAACTAAAGTTCATCAGCGCAGCGTTGGCAGATCTGAATTTGTTTTGTAGTTAATGAGTAATTCTGGAAAGTTTTTCACTGAGAAACTCTGAAATTAGTATAATTATATTCAATATATGCTTTGTCAGAAGGACAGAAACTCGCAGTCTTCTGATCCCTTCTTGTTTCTTTTTCTTTAACCACACACTTTCATATGCATTTATGTCTTGATCTTAGAGTATTCAAGCCAGCTGGGTTTTCCCATCAATTTACAGCCTCTCTATAGAGAAATTCCCCTAATTAGGTCATTACATTCAATATTCTTTTCTTTTTTTTAATGAGCTACTTCACCTGCTGTATGAAACTGCTGCTTTCAAATAGTCTTTTGTTGCTTTTGAGGTATAAAAATACAATGTTGCCTTATGAGCAATATATCTCTTGCAAAATGTTGTAGAGATAGCTCTTTTTTTTCTAAATAAAGAAAAAAAGATCACTTGTTGGAACCTTTTCAAAATGAAAATGCCACTTTTGATGTCTGTGTTCTCTCCCTGCTCTGTACCTTTCAATTTTTTTTCTTTGAGTACCCAGCAGTCATTCATGTAAATGCTTTCTCTTGGCTCCCAGAAAAAGCGTGACTGGTGGGTGACACTTGTTCTCAGTGAAGTGTCTTGCAGCGCTCTCAGATTTTCTACTGTCAGTGTCATCACAGTGAAAAGGGAGGAGGACTCAGCCCTCAGGTCGGTTTTCCTCCACAGTCTACGAGATAAGCAGAGGAATCTGCATCTGCAGTAGCCTCTTTTCAGTAAGGAGCTCCGCCCTTCTGTGGCGTTTGAGCACCACCTTCTCAGCCTGTTCAGCCTAGTTCTTGTGCCATTAGAAATGCACACTGAAGGTATTTACATTATTTAACGACTTGATACAGTGGAAGTAAACTAATAGTGCAAATGCATGATGTGTTGAGGTGTACTCACTGCATAAAACTACTGGTAGAATGATTATTCTGCTGTACAGTACTTGAATATAGTGTGTTTCTCCCCAAACCTTCCATTAGACTAGTGCTTCGTGCTGAAGAAGAGTCAAGAGGGAAGCAGACTTCTTAAATTTTGATTTTGTGATGTTAGCAAATGCATGGATGATACCTTGTGGGTATTTGCTTTTGAATATCTGACTTCTGTAGAGGAAAGTGTTACTGTTAGTATTTTCCAGTAAATTTTGCAGAATAGTGAATGGTAGTGACTCTGAAACAAGATTCTTGCTTCTGCCAGGAAAGTGACAAGAGCAATGGCTATGCTTTTGCCAAAGCAGCCAACCTAAGTTTTTCTGCACCTATGGGTCTATGGGAATTGCTGAACTTGAATATGTTCAAATGTCAGAACTAAATCTATAAAAATTGTTTACACTGTTGTTCCAGTGATACACTAAGAATATACACATGGAATAATGATCCTAAGCAAAATAGTTAGTTGGGTTCTTGACAATACTGAGTATAGGCTTCTGACCTAAATAATCTGAAAATGAGTTTTCTATATGGGTTTGTAGTGAAAGGCAAACAGTGGCTGTAAAAACACAGAATTTTGTTCCGTGTTTGTCATATGGCTTTACTGTCCCAGTTGGTTTCCTTAGAGCTGTGAATCTATCCAATCTTTTGAAATGTGAGTGTTTAAGTATCTGAACTGGGAAACTTCCATCCACATAAGGGCAGGTTCTGTGTTGGAACTTAAATTTCAAACCATTAGCTAAAGAACTCAAGTTAGAGTGCACCAGTTTTCATATTGCTAACTTCGTATTCCATTATTTTGCCTTTACAAGGAGTAATTTCCTAAAATCACAGTAATTACGATTGTGCTCTTAGCTCAATTAACTTTGTGTTACATGAAAACTTTGTATGTTTTGTTCAGGAAAGGGGGTCTGTTCTGTATTGTGATTTCTAGTAAAACCTACAAAACTTGAGGAAAAAAATTAGTTTAAACACATCTTGAAGCTTTCTTTGTGAAATAAGTGGTTTTGTAGATTGTCACAGGCACCACTTGGCGGGGGTAGAACTGAGGAGAGAGACTGGAGTAGCTTACTCTAGAAAATAACAGCGTTTCAGTGCTCTATTTTCTTACCATTTAGAATGGCTGTTTAATTCTTCAGCTCTTTTCTTACTCTGGTTGCCTGTCTGTAGGGCTTGATGATACAGTCGAAAGTTCATGAGGCAGCAGGATGCTGCACCTAGACACGTTATTGAAGAATATAACAGGGATGCTGGAATCTGGTTTTATTCTGAATTCTTCAGGCTTAGTCGATCATGTTCAAGTTGCTTCTCTTTCCTCTTTTTTTTATCCTGTGATAAAACAGGAGTAAATTTCAAATGTAACTTCCATAAGACATGATGGCTTGTCTATAAGAAAGATTAAATAGTCCTAAATACTATCGTGTGATGATACTTGTCACTGCTTTTTCAAGAAATGGTCATGCCCTGTCTCTGTTGTTAATGACACATTTTTTGGGCTTCTAAATCGAGGCACTCCGAACGAGTTTCAGCAACGTGTCATGTTCAGCACATTCTCATGAGTCACTGCTGAAAATGCTGATCAGTGGATGGCACAAGGGAAAACGCATCAAAGGAGGAATTCTGAAGGTAGGAGTAGTGGAGTTTCAGTTTGAGATGTGTAAATGAAACGTGGGTTAGAGAGGGAGGGTGAACCTGAACGTTTTTTGTGGTTCGAGTGGTTACCTGTCTCAAGACAAGCCTGCTTCCTCTGTTCTCTGAGGTATTGCTTCTGCTGAGACTTCATCCCTTTAATTCCAGAGACATTCCTCACCACTACAGCAGTCAAAGCTCTGGGTGGTGAGGGTTGTGTTTCCATGAAGCTGAGGATTCGACAGATAAATTGGATACTTCTGAGATCAGATAAAGCTGATGAGTGGGAGAAGTCGTACATCTTTGCCCCCTCGCTTAGCTTATAAAGCAGCACTGTCTCCTGTATTTCTTGTGTATAAATGCAAAATTGATGAGTGCTGAGTGATAGACTGGTTTTGACATCCTAAATAATGTTTGCAATCTTGCTTCACACGCAGTGTTCAGTGTAGTTTTATCTGTAGACTGACTAGGGTATCTAGAAGGAAAGAGGGCAGATGTGAGTGTATCTCCGTGTATACGCACACACTCCCACTCTCCCTTTTTATTTTATGAGATCAGAAACTTAACGTGGATTGGAAGGGGCTGGTGGTCATCTCATCCAACCTGCTCAAAGCAGGGCTGGCTTCAGGGTCGGTGCAGCTTACTTGGGGCCTTAGCTACCTGAGTTTTGATAATCTCCAAGTATTTGATAGAATTTTGAAATGTTTTCTATAGTATCCAGAATGTACAATTCATCTTGCATTACTGTTTTAACATTTTTCTTTGTTTACTGTTACTGTAGTAGTCAAAAAACATCAATCTAGGATTTAATGTATGTGACCTGACAATATGGGAATGCTTCAGGTACATTTATGTGGATGCCTAAATTAGATGACTACATCCAATTACTGATTTTAATAGCTTTGTCTGTGCTAAATAAAAGTCTGTGCATGTGGAGAACATTAAGGTGTGTCACAAAGACCTTACTTTCTCCAGCTTTAGGAGAAGATATGGTCTGAAGTGAGATGAGCACAGATGATGTATTCAGTATTCCATGGCAGGGGGGTTGGAACTAGATGATCTTTAAAGTCCCTTCCAACCCAAACCAGTCTGTGATTCTATGATTCTATTCTTTCTTGTGTTTGGTGTTTGTAATCAGCTTGTGCTTGTGTTAGTGAGAAACCTGGGTGAATATGATCTGAGTGTGCAGTAGGTAGATACTGGAAAAACAGGGTAACTCATATGGAGAGACGATGCTACTTATAAAGTTAAGCTTGATTAGTTACATTAGTTCTTTTCTAACAGGTGAAGTGAAAAACTGTGTATCTGTATCTTTGGCCAGAAAAATGTTGGGGTTTTTTTAGATATTTTAAAGCAAGCTAAAGAAGTCACTGTTTTTCAAGATAGGCTATTCTACTTTTGGAAGTTAGTGTCTTTCCTGTTCTTTATCTCCACTCTCAGTAGTAAAGCATCTTCGGGATATCTGTGAAATCTTCAAACAGGAGGAGCCTCACCAACTTAAGTGATGGGCTACTTAGGGTCTGGAACTAAACCAGAGTAGAGAGGCTCTTCTGTAACGTACAATGGCTACGGTTTTCTTGGAATGCCTTTTGGCAGACCCAGCTTAATGCCTGGATTGTTATCAAGTCTTACCTTTGTGTAATAAATTGGCAACTAATCTCTGTGTTTGAGCAAAGAGAATCACCTGCAACTCAGTTATTCTTGACAGATGTCTGCACTCCCTGAAGTAATTGGTGGTGTTCCAGGGCAAAATAGAGGAGGGATGAACAAAAGACAGCACAAAGGTTGAATGGTGTTTAAACCACTGGAAAAGCTTCTGGTGCTTTTAAATTAGTTTTTCTTACTCTTCATTGTTCTTCTCTCAGATTTCTTTGCTATCCTATGTGTTCCTTCTTGGATGGTCAGCATTGTTGCAGATGTTAGGAGACATTCCAGCAGAAATATTTTATCTGTGTTCGTAAGCTTTGTTTAAACTATCATTTCAAAACAGTTCTTGAAGTGACCTATTTTCAAATGCAGACATTCTGTGACACTAAGACAGGACGTGCTGTCTTCAGCAGCACAAAATAAAATCAAATCCTATTGTAGTAGGAAATTATTATAGTTTAAAAAATACATCAAATAATAAACTCAACCTGGTTTTGGGTATAGTACAGTACTGTTTGTCTTGTGATTCAACTGTTGATCTGGAGTGACTTAACCTGAATCTGTACAGAGCAGCTCTGATACTTCTTGTGCTGTTTTTAATTCCAAATTAGATAAAACTACTTGTGGATGATAGAATATATTTGCTATATCGCAATGATTTGTCTTTCCTTTTCCAAAAAGGTAGCTGAAGGTAGTGGTTGCAGTAGATGATTCTCTTAGGTCACAGTGTTTCTTGTCTTTTAACATCCTGAAACTTCTGGTTCAGTATGTCAGTGTGGTCTCACAGCTATGATCTTGGACAAGATTTGAGCACAGATACTTCAACAGACTGCACTTTGGTTATGAACTCTGATAGACATGAAGACAGCTGTGGAGGTGGCAGCAGGTGTGGCTTTGTGTACGAGTAGGAAACATAACTGTTCCTGTAATTCACATAGCTGTTGTCTACCCATATCTAAAGTAGTCCTAAATTGGCTTTTTTTTTTTTTAAGTCTGGTCCTAAGTTACAGATTTGCATAACTTTATTTCAAGATTTATGACTTTGGTGTAGATACACGTGCAAGAATAAGATTTTTGTTTGTTTGTTTGTTTTTTAAGGCAGCTTCCAAAAGTCATAGCCAGTAGCAGATCCCTAATCAAAGTCTAAAAATGCTCTAGTGGATGCAGTGTTGCTGTGAGCTTTTCATACCACGACAGTGTGCTATTACGAGGCCATCTATTCCGGGCATGGGAATACAGGGGAGCCTGGTGTGGGTGTGCGAGGGGAGGCTGGGGCTCGCCTGCGAGCAGTGCTGCCTGGGCAGCTGCTCCGCTCCCCTTCCTCCTGCCCATTTGTTCTGGTCTCGCCACGGCCCCCCCCTTGACATCGCAGCTCTTGTCAACCCATGTGGTAAAATGCATAAGGGAACTAGTCTGGCTGCAGAAGTTCACCCCAAAATGGGCCTGTCATTTCTCTTTATTCCTGTCGTTTTCTTCATCTGGTTTGTCGCTTAGTAGCGCGAACATCTGCGGGCACGACGGGAGGTGCTGTAAGGGTGGGAACGGCTGCCTGGCTCAGGAAGTGACACTGCCGCTGAGGGTGGCTCACTATTTGTCTGTGATGTGAAGTACCTTTTAACCTCGCAGCCATTCATAAAAACACTGAGGAAAAAGCTGATCCAGTTGCTTCAACTATTATGTCAAATTATTCTAGGATTTTAGGCAAATAGTACCTACTTCCAGTGATAAAAACCTTCTGAGCATTAGAAATAGGATATTAAGGGATTAATTTAAAATTATGAGCTTCCAGAATGCTGTTTTGAAGAACTGTTTTTCTTCATTTGCCCACTTTGCCTCATCCCTTCCTAAAAAAAAAAAAAAAAAAAGAGAAAAACATTTGAATGAGGAGGGGAAAAAAAAGGGTTTGTGAGGCTACTTAGTGGATGTTTTAAATTAATTTTTTTCAAATTATGATTATTTTGGTATCAAATCTCTTTTGTTGTGTAAAATGGCAAAAGTGAGTTCCAAAACACAGCGCAGTGGTGATGCATTTAATGGTGTAGCGAAACCATGAGCTCTCAAAGATGGGAAGTTTTTCTATTTAAAATCCTGTATCGGGAAAAAAAACCCTATTGGACACAAACATGTTCCTGTTTTGGATGGTCTGGTGATTCTTTCTCCTCTCCTGCTTACCTCCATTCTAATCTTGTTTATTCAGTTACAGTTTTGGGGTGATGAATAGCACTGTATGCCTCTGTATAGTGGTACGTGGTTTTTTTTTTCTTCCCCTCCTGTGTACTAACACCCTGCCTCAAGAATTACAGTAACTCTCTTATGGGAAGTAATAGCCATTCAGTCTCTTCTTACACAAGAAGAAAATTAATGGAGTGAGGTTTTCAGATGCATTTGCATTTTCAGGCTTGTGTAAAGACAGACAGAATCACAAATGTCTGATTTTTCACAAGTTTCCAACCTTTTCTGAATGGCAAATGGTATCTGTAGAAGTAACTGAAGACTGCTACCAGTGCTAATACAGGAAGCATGTTCTTACCTGTATTTGTTTAGTCAAAATAGAAGGGAAATGAAAGAATGAGACTGTATAAATCACGTGACATTACAGAAACATCCTTTGGTTGTACAGCTACTCGAACAAGAGACTTGAAGAGCCTCTGAGCTAGTGTGTTACCACATGCAGTACTTGTGCATACTGTCATACTGACACAAACTAAATTCATAATGCTGCCCTCAAAGCTTACCCAGCCTGAGAGGGGCCAAAGTTCCCCCATCTGAAATGTAAAAGATGCTTTTCTATTGATCAACGTAGCTATTAAATGCTAGAGGAAGTTGAACACAAGAAAACCCACCTCCCCCACGTTCTGTCAGACAGGAAGACCATCACTGACCCTAAACCTAAAAATAACATCATTTCTGGAGAGCTCTGTACCAGTAGTAAATGCATTGAGTTGTTTGTCGCACGTCAGTTTGCCTAACTCTGCTTCCATCATTAATCACTTTGATTCCTGCAAATAGCTTCTTACTAAGTAACTTCTGGGGAGGTGGGGGAAAAAAGGGAAAGCTTTATTAAGCAAAATAAAGGCATTTTGGATGAAAAGCACCATTATGGATTTGATGGGGGAAAATACAAATAGTCCCTTGAAACTGATTAATAGAAAGTTTAAAATTCAGTTGAATCCATGGAGCTTGCCAAGACACTAATTAAACCACCGAGTTGTGGCGTTGTGTTAGTTGGCCTTTCCAAGTCACCTACCAGCACTGGCCAACCAGCAGGAGATGACAGCAGTGGGCAGTGTAGCGTTTGTGTAGCTCGTGTAGTTCTGTTTACAGATGTATTCTAAAATTAATATTCTTATGGAGAGGAGTGTTTTGCAAAAATATTTTGAATTAGAAAAGTTAATGGTGATGTGTGAAACTTGGCTGATGTCAGTTTTAATCTTGTGCCCTGGGGAGAAAGGGAAATACCCTTTTAGCTGCAGCTTGCTAATATTTCAGCTCTACTTCTACTCACTGTTTTTAGTTTTGTTTGTATCTTAGATTCCTGTTAGAAAATGGCTAGATTTTTTTTTTTTGCACCATATTTAGGTTTTACGGTTGCTATATTAATTTCTTGTATTTTCAGTAGTAAACTGCAGAGCTTTCGTACTCAGCAGCTTTCAGGTTGCATAAACAGCTTATGATAAGACGAGGAAGCCCCGCTGCTGATGCCATGGTATTTGCTGTGCTGTGGAGGTCGTGCGTGTTAGGTTCGTCTCTAGTGCTACAGTCCATCCTCAGAAAAGCTTTAAATGTATTTTATAATATTATTTATTATTGTGCACGTGTAACATGTATCCAAGTGCTTCTGATCATGTTAGCTTACCATTTCTGCAGAGGACACTTCTTTTCTTCTACTGTTTTGCTTTGGGATTTTTCCCTGAGCAACAGGTTCATTTTTCCTTTGACCCATCTTTGCATCTTACTCAGTTATTAAATAAGGAGAAATGAAGAGCCGTATGTTGCTAACTGAAGCAACTGTAAAAATAGGTGAATCGTTTCACATTCTTCTCCTGTTCAGTCTTGTCATGATCCAAACAGGCAGTTCATGTTGGCAATGGGGCTGCCTCACAAGATGCTGCCTAATAAATGTCACACAAGAACACCAGTAAGAAACTCCAGATCCTAGTCACGAGGGGGGTTGTTCATTTGCTGATTTGAATATACAGGCGGTTGCCTCATTCTTTTACTGAGAATGAAATGCAAATAGAAGAGTATCATCCTCAAAATAGCCACAGACTAGATCAATTAGCAAAATAAATTGCGGTGGAGTATGAGATGAGCTTTGAAGAACTTGAGTCCTCAGAGGAGAGATTTATTCCTCCGTCTGATGGACCGCAGTCCGTAATTACCCTCTCTGAGCATCAGTGGCTTGCTGCTCACAGACTTGCTGTTCTCTAACACACCTTCTGTAGCGGTCTTTCTGGCTGCTGAGACTGATCCTCGTTTTTCTGCTCCTGATCTCGGTACTTCAGTGGCTGTGTGGTGGTCTGAATATCCGCAGAAGGGAGCCGTTTCCCTTTCCTCACGTGCTGTTCTGGTTTTCCCTGAGTGATGCACCTTTAGAGTGGGCAATATGCGTGGCCCAGGTGAAAATTTAGAATTAAGTGATGTTCTTTACTATTTTAGTAGATGTAACTTGGTTTTCAGTGATGTTTTTACTTGTTCCCAGTGTCAAAAGGATTTTGGTATTGATATTCTGACAACTCTTTCTCTTAAAAAAAAAAAAAAAAAAAGAGGCAATCTCAGCCCAGTCTGTGCTGTCCTTTGTGTACTGCCAGACATGTCAAGATGACTCTGAATCTTGAAAAGACTCCTTGCATATCGAAATGTTTGTAGTTCTCCCCACCTTTGTGGAGGTTGGTTGAACACCTCATGACTTGCACAGGACTCAAACATAATCAGAGCAGCCTTTGTTTGCATTTTTTTGCCAAGATTATTTAAAAGTGTTGCTTGTTGTTGTTCAGATCATTTATGTAGTCTTTTAGTTTTATTCATCCATTTCCAGAGCAAATAACCAGTTAATTCCGCCACATCCCCATTTCTGTAGATGTGTTTTCTTCTTCCTCTGGCTGCCCACAGAGAAATTTGGTTTACAAGAAGAAACTGTTCAAGTGTTCCCCTCACCAAAAGAAGTTAATAGTGTGTCTTTCTCTCTCCATTCTATCAAATCTTTAAATGATTTGATTTCTGTTTCGAAGATTTAAGTATAAACTTAAGCAAGATTCAGAGAATAAAGCAATTAGCTATGACAACCATTCTGAATATTTTGAGACTTCTTAGAAATATTAGAAGATCTGTTGGACCAGACCTGAGGCTTATGTACCTCAGTATCTTGTTTCTGTATTCTGAAAAGAAAAATAAGTGCAAGCAACTCCATCTTTTGTCAGTGTTACAAATGCAATTATGGGCAAGGCCAATTCTTGCTAGGTTTTACATAAATGCCGAAAAGAGGTGGTCCTTGTATTGCAGGACTTCTAAAAGGGATGGAAAATTTACTATTTTAGGCTGTACAGGCATTGGTTACGCAATTAAAAATAATAATAATGCTAAACACTTTATGTGGATAAGAAAAATTACTGCTGCTATCATCAAATTCCTTATGGGATCTTTCTTTGTGTGCTTTGAATTTGGCTAATTTTCTATCTTACAGGTATCTTCCAATATCTGTTCATGGAACATGAGGTTGTTCTCACTGTGATTTTGCCTTGTTATATTATTTCACTAACACTCGTATCTTCTCAGCTAAAAACCATTGTAATTTCTTAACCTTTGTGTAGTAGTGTTTTCATACCTCATCGTCTCGGTAACTGTTCTCTGAACTTTGCTTAGCTCTGTAGTTATCCCTTAGGACAGAGTAAGAAGTATTTATTTGTCGGTCTTCTCTGAAAAATACATCTTTGTTTTTCACTTTTCTGTTCTTTTTGGCTTTCTGTTGGCTGAGGGGACGGCAGTGATTTTAAAAACAAGCAGACAACAACAAAAAAACCCAAACTGATTTTGAGAAAAGCTTCATTTCTTTCTTCCTGAAATGACAAATCTAAGTTGGAATGCTGTGTCATGAAAAACTATGTTCAAGTATGCTTTTCTTACTGATGCTTATTAGCTTGCACTTGGTTTCAGTTTGCCTTTGGTTATCTGTTTCATTTACCTTACTCACTTTTCTGTAATTCCTGTCTGGTTTTGATTAATGTAAATAACTTTATCATTTACTCATTTGCTTACCCTATCTTACACTCCCCACTCCCACGCACCTGCTTTTATCTGCCAACCAAATTACACCTATTACTGTTTTGGTAGAGCTTGCATCTGCCATGTATGATGGTGGTGCCACTGCAGTTACCTCCTCTGGATGCCTGAAACATCTCTTCCAGATAAGCTGGACCTTGGCAGCTTAATCTGCCTTTTTTTTTTTTGTTTCCTTTCCTTGCAAGGTTTAGTTAGTTTATGATACCATGTTATAAAGGTATGTGATGTGGGAATGCTAAAAGGAAACTGTAAAAAAATTCAGCTCAAAATTAAGGAAGAGTAGAAACTCTTCTGTTGAAGTGCCTCAAGATGTTCTAGTTGGGCTGTTCTTCCAAAAGAGACGTGCCAGCTTTTCTTGGTTATCGTCATCTTATTGAAATAGATACAGCTGTGTGTGCGTAGAAAATATTCTATACGATCTGAGCTCTAAAAGAATTAAAAAGCCACAGGGATGCTTTCCCACAGTGATGTTGCAGACTGACGTGTTTTGACAGCAAAAATGGTTGTCAGTTTGGTCTCAGGTATGCTTTAACAGCTACTTCTCAGTGTTTCCTTAAAAGTTGTTATGCATCTCTTGGTCAGGCTAAGACAGGATGAGCATAGAGTGGCAAAAAATGGCAGGTTAACTTGTAGAAAAAGCTTTCAGCAGAATTGTGGTTAAATGGGTTGTAACTAATAGCAGTAACTAATGATCAACAATAAATACAGTAAGCGTTGCAACCCATATGGTTCAGTTTCTCTGATTATGCTTCTAGCGCTAGAATTCAGAAGTGGGCGAGGACATTTAAAATGCTATTGAACCATCATTTTCTCTCAGGTGTTAAAACTGTAAACAAAACAGAAGCATGAAGAATAGTTCGCTGTGTATTTGCCCAAGATCACCATGCAAGCAAGGCTGAACTGCAGAGGAACAGGGGTTTCACATTTCTAGTTAACAGCGTAATGCTGCTGCGGCTTTGGAAATCCTTTTGTGGTGTCGGGATTTAGAGCTTTGAGTAATTACCCTCTGAGGGTGGATGGGATGCTTTCAATTTAGGGCGTGCATCTGCATTTTCGTTCTCTGCTTGTTGCTTGAAACCAACCGAGGCGTTTTCTATTTTTGGTTACTTAACGCAGCCTGCTGCATTCTAGTTTGGGGGCGAGGCGACCACTCGCCTCCCAGAACCGCTTGAGGGTGAGGGTCTTGCCTTACAAAACTGCTTTTACAACCCGAGAAAACCTGCCTTAACCTCAGCCGGCAACAGGAACGCGCGCTCCGCTTCTCCTCACGGGAGCTGCTGGCGCGGGGCCGGGAGCGCTCCCGGCACCGCCCACGGCCTCGCAGTGTTTACAAACACGCGTCACCAACAAAGCTCCGCTCAGCTCCTCCCGCATCCCCGGGCGGCATTCCGCGGGGCCCTCCGCGCTGGGCCGCGCTCCATCGACGAGGCGGGCCCCGTCGCCATCAGCC